>NW_006239629.1:14198-25716 GCF_000226075.1 Solanum tuberosum | reverse complement strand
AAGTAGCGAGTCCGAGCCATTAAGGGTGTTAGCTGGTCGACACAGATCCGTTTTCACGCATCCAACTGGCATTGACTTAGTTATGTATTATTAATCCAAAACATTACAATATGACTACTTACCCTGTTGTAATATTTAACTGCTTCTTATTATTTTATTGATAAATACTAACATGGTGCTGCAAATTAAATTGCGGTATGGTTGTATATCAGTCACCCAACTGCCCATCATTAATATTACACCTACTCTTCTGATTTTACACACTCAACTAACATGGTGTTGGAAATTAATTAAAGTTTTATTATAAATACACAAGAGTAGTACATTATTTGATATCTTGAGTTACATCTAAAAATTATTTTTGTTGTAATTCCTCTCCATATTGACTTGATGGCAGCTTATACTGCTGTAATTTCTCTTCTTCAAACTCTTGATCAACCAAATATTTCAGAACTCTTTCATGATCATAGTACTGAAATGCTCAATTCTCTTCGTGCTTCAGCTGATATTTTCAAGATGTTCTTGAAAACACTAGCAATGAGAAAATCAAATCTTTGGAGGAAGATATTAGAGTTGTTGTTAGTGAGGCAGAGGATGTTGTTGAAATGAAGATTTCTGAAATCATCAAAGAAGAAAGCTGGACATTTGGAATTTTACAACACCATGATATGCTACCAGTTGTTGAAAAAATGGATACGACAAAGAAACAAGTGATGGAGATTCTTTCTCATGATGCTGATCAAATTCTTGAATTAACTGCGGATTCCTTGATTGGTGCTTCTTCTATGAGTGATCCAATGCTGTCAGATCACTTGAAAGATGATATCGTGCAGGGACTTGATGGTGACTTGGAGATAATAGATAAAAGATTGAGAGGACCAACGTCGTATCTAGACATTGTCACCATAACGGGTATGGGTGGCATTGGCAAAACAACACTCGCTAAAAAAGCTTATGATCATCTTCCAATCAGGTATCACTTTGACATTTTTGTTTGGGTTACAATATCTCAAGAATTTCGATATAGAAATGTATTGTTAGAAGCTTTACATTGCATTTCAAAGCAAAGAGTTAATGTGAACACAAAAGATTATGTTAAGATGAATGCTAGTGAGTTAGCTGATCTAGTGCAAAAGAGTCTAAAGGGTCCAAGATACCTTGTTGTTGTTGATGATATTTGGAGTAGGGATGTTTGGGATAGCATATCACAAATATTTCCTAATCGCAACAATGGGAGTCGAGTCTTATTGACTACTAGGGAAACTGATGTAGCAATATATGCAAATACTAGTAGCCCTCATAAGATGAACCTCTTGGATTTAGATAATAGTTGGAAGTTACTTCGTGATAAGGTGTTTGGACTAGAACACGATCATCCTCCCTAGTTGGAAGAAATTGGAAAAAAAATAGCAGAAAAATGCCAAGGACTTCCCTTAATAATTTCAGTGATTGCAGGGCATCTCTCTAAAACGGTGCCCAAGACATTAGAAAGTTGGAAGTATGTTGCCAAAACATTAAGTGAAATCATTGCTAGTCATTCAAATAAATGCTTAGGAGTGCTCGGTTTGAGTTACCATCACTTGCCTAATCGACTCAAACCGTGCTTTCTTTCTATGGGTGATTTCCCAGAGGATTTTCAAGTTGAAACTTGGAGATTGATCCAATTATGGATCGCAGAAGGTTTCATAAGGACGTCTTCTGGAAGTCATGAAAGCTTGGAAGAAGTAGCTAAACATTATTTGGAGGATCTTATCAGCAGGAACTTGATAATGGCTAGAAAAAAAAGATTCAATGGTGAGGTAAAAGTATGCGGAATACATGATCTGCTGCGTGAGTTCTGTTTGATAGAAGCTGAAATGACAAAGTTTATGCATGTTGTGAGAACTCCATTTTCACCAGGACAAAAGCCTAATTTTCGTCGCTTCAGTATTGAAAAGTATATTGAAGATGCTTATAAGCTCTTACCCCCTGTAGCCAGATCTATGTACTGCTTTTCTAACTTGGATCTACCTTTTGAACCCCGTATTAAGCTTCTCCCTATATTGCCCATCTACCGTCATGATCCTATAATACATGAATTTTTCTCTTGTTTCAACCATCTCAGGGTATTGGCCATCTTTCCTGCCTGGTTTGACTCAATCTCAGAGCTTCTGAATTTGCAAACTCTAATTTGTGATGCTAATATAATGTATATAACTTTACCTCGGAAGATATGGATGATGAAGAACTTGAGGTATATACGTTTAAGGGCAGCCAGTTATTTTCCAAGTCCTAGAATAGATAAGAATCTTGTGACAGGGATGCCAAATCTAGAGGAACTTTTTGGTCTTTGTTACTCTAGTTGTACAAATGAAGTTTTTTCTAGCATCCCCAATTTAAAGAGATTGACCATTCACGCACCTTTAATGGTAGACAATGTTCCATATCATCTCTTGGATATGTCGAGCTTAAGAAAACTTGAGGCATTCAAGCTTTCCTGGAGATATGTTTTTGCAAAGCCCATCAAAAGATTTGTTTTTCCAAAATCACTTAGAAGATTGTCTTTAGCTAGGTGTTATAAGTTTATTTGGGAGGAGATATCATCAACTTTTATCAAGTTGCCACATCTTGAAGAGCTCAAACTTAAATATTGTCGAGCCGATGATGATATATGGAGATTGAATGACAAAGACATATTCAATCTCCAACAGATTTTACTGAGCGAGCTAAATCTTAAGCATTGGGAAGCTAGCAGTGATAACTTCCCTAATCTAAAATGCCTTATTCTGAAGAATTGCGAGTTCCTACAAGAAATTCCAACAGATTTTGGGGAAATTTGTACTTTGGAATCAATTGAATTACATGATTGCACCACTATTTCTGAGGATTCTGCCAGAAATATCGAACAAGAACAAGAGGATATGGGAAATAATATCCTTAAGGTCTACATTCGTAGCTGCCACAGTAAGTTTTAATTCTCTCTGGAAAGTTCTTCGATTCTTCACATTAGTTAAAACCTCAATTTTATTAAATCTTATCTCCATGAAATCAAGATGATGACTTGTACCTTTTATCTTGCTTATGCAGCGGATTGAAGCTTATTTTGAGGGATCATCTAATGCTATTTTCCGAATTGAGAACAGTGCAGTTCATATTTTGTTTTTATATTCTGATCATTTGTTAAATTCATGTTTTAGGAATAAACATGTTTAATACATTTCTCGGCCAATTGTGTTTTTGTATTTCGTAAATGGTAACAATTGATGTACTGTAATATCTATTTTGTTTTCGAAATGAATAAGCATGTTCAATCTATTATGCATTGCCTACGGAGTATAAGAATTGCTGGTTTCACACTTTGAATCTGTTTTCCTCTGTTCATGTATAATACATGTTTTTCGTTGATGTTCTGTTCTTTATGTGATTTCAGATGCTGGATATCGATAACATTTCTCACGAATGGTACTTGGTAGTTTCAGTATGTAATCTAGCTTCTGATAGGAATGTCAAAGAGTAGAAATAAGTAGACGATGAATGAGATTCTTTTACTTTTTATGAACTTTGACTTCTTTTTTATCGTGTACGATTGATGTTGAGTAATATCACCAAGTTTGTCATTTGTTATGGATTCTTTCTCAACTTCCATTGAAGCAGATATCTAGAAACGTACACACAGCACACTGGTTTTCTCTGCATTACATTCAAGCTAAGATATTGTTGGTTACTTAGCTTTCCATTTAACTGATTGGCATTGACATCCGTTTCCTTAGCTCTTGAATATAGTTCAATACAAGTTCAAGAAAAGAAGATGGTTTATAGACTTGGATTTGACGAATTGTGTTAAAGGGCATAGATGACAGATGAGGCTAAGTTAAAGGGCATCGTCAAGGAACACTTTCAGGTGTTGAACTTCTTCCAACAAATTGTTGAATTCATCATTTACCGCCTTTAATCATCCCCACATTTTCACTTAATAGCTTCAACAAATTCTCCACCAGAAAGTTCACAACTCTATCTGCCATCTTTCTTTGTTGGTTAAGAAATGTGAAGAGTATATTTTAGCTATCAGAAGTACACTTTACCAGTATAGAAATCACCAGGAGCTTCATTTTTTTTTTAAATTGTCAACAAATATGAATTGAAATTCGTCACTGTTTGTTTTATATCCTGATTTCTTTCATCACGTACGATCATAATCTACCTTGCTAATACTACGCTATGTAGTATAACCTCATTGTTTTGTGATTATAGAAGATTCAGACTAACTTCAGAATGTCAGGCCAATATTAGAATCCACCCCATTGTCATCCCTAAGTTTCAGCTACATATTTAAGGAAGATAATTTTCCCGGAGAAAGCTTATTGGTTTCCTATCACTATGTCACGCCCCGAGCCTACACCCTGGGAGGGACCGGCACTCGGAGCCATTGCTGGCCCCAAGAAACCCTTGGCCTGGCTTCTTAATTCAGCGGAAACTTAACTCTAACAGTATAACTCAATGCAATGCAAAGTCATAAGACAACTTAACTGATAAAGATCTGGCCAAAAAGGCACCTCGAGTCTCAAAATTAGAATATTTAACATATATACATAGATTAGAGACTCAATACTGACTGACTGACTATCTGTGAAGCCTCTAATATACTGAGATAGATGTTGGGACAGACCCCGCAACATCCTAATAGAACAAACTAAGTACACAAAATAATTGAGTCCTCCGGAATGCAAGGAGGCTCACCACAGACTCTGGAGTGCTCAGCTGGATCAACGACGTACAGAATGCTGATCCAACACTTACCTTGACTTTGAACGACTCATGAATAACCGAACTCAATGTAAAGCAATAAGACACATGCAATACATATAAAGCTTGTAAACAATGTAAACAACTTAGTTTGTGAAGGATAAAACGACAACAAACTCAACTTTACTTATATGGAAGAAATATAGCTTTTGTGGGAGGTTCTTTAACCGACAACCACCACTATGAGCCCTAGTGATGATACAATGTCTTACCTCACGTTTCCCGAGGACCATCCTATACCTTGCCGTGATATAGGACCTTACTTTTGCTTAGTGGATCCACTAGCCTAATCTTACGTGATCATCTAAAAAGAATGATACGTCAAGTCCCATGTTGGCGCATGGTTCTTATGGAGAGTTGAGTTAATATGAACTCGTGTCCCCAATTCGGTGCTCAATACTACTCCCAAAATGCTTTGACTCATAAGTGCTTTAAACACATTTTTCTTTAATTGAGATAATTACTCAAACTTAGCCCAAAGGCTCTTTTGGAAAAAACATGGTTCCTTTCTTATTTAAATGCAAAAAACATTTAGAAACTTCTTTGGGAAGTACATAGTTCCCTAATAACTTTGGAAAAATGGACTCGACTCTTTACACCTTACTTTACTTGAAACTCTTTACTTATGACTTGACTTGAAACTCGTAACTCAACTTGAGACTTGATACTCTTTTATTTGACTTGAAACTCTATACCCTTTTCTCGACTTGAAACTTGAAACGACGTTAAGACGTTCAATAACGACTCTTGAAAAGATTTAAAGACTTGCTTGGACTTACTTCTTAATTTTGCTTGACTTGACTCTAACTTCCCTTTAACTTTGATACTAACTCGACTTGAATTGGATTATGGATTCAAGGTGTATGATCACACGTCTACGGATGAATTCATGACATTTAAACGTAACTTGAAGTGTTGGAAACAACTTAGAAACATAGGTACACTACCTAGGAACATGCATGAGAAAGCATGGAAAGAAGTGGGGTTACATGGCGTCCTTGGCGCTCTGCAAGGCGCGGAGCGCCAGCCCTCGAAGCTCAGCAGGCCACCTGCTGGCGCTCTGAGTGGCGCGCCCGCCCCGAAAGGGGTAAAATTCACGAACCCCTCTTGGGGGGCGCTGGCAGGCGCGACGCCCCAGCCCTTTTTCCTGAAAACTTCGACTTTTCTCCTCCTCTTCAACTCAAAACCTTCCAAACACTAAGGTTTCCAGCCCCAACACTTAGGATCATCAATCTCCTCAACACACAATAGAATACAACTCAAAAACCAACCGGAAACATGTCCCAAATCACAAGGGACTTCAACAACAAAATCATCAACACAACTAACAACTTCAACAACTAACAACTCAACAACAAATCAAATCATTTCTCAAAGCATAAGATGAGCTTGGTATGTGGGAGTAAGGATCAACCCACACAAGGAACTCACATACCTCAAAAGGGATCACCCCCGACGATTTCCACGACGGAGATTTCTTGATCTTCCTCTTTCTTCTCTTCTTCTTCTCCTTCTTCTCTTCTTCTTCTCTTCTTCACTCTCAAGCCCTAGCCTTCACTCTCTTAAAATGGAACAAAATGATCCAACGATCAGCCTAACACAATAATATATCCTCAAAAGAAATAGCTAGGGAAAGGACCAAAATGCCCTTAATAATTCCCGGACGGATTTCCTTGTCAACTTCCCAACTTTCAAAGGGCATATCTCACTCATACGAACTCGGAATCGAGCAAACTCAGTGGCGTTGGAAAGATCGTTCCATGAACTGTGCAACCATAACTGGAACTCCACGTAACTCATCCTGAGCTAGAATTTATGGCTGTTCAAAATTGGCCAAAAATTCACATTTTCCATACTTAGCCAAAATTTTACAGATTTTTAAATTCTTTCCAAAAATAAAATTTTCCAATTCTAAGCCTCTTCAAAATTATTTCAAATTGTCGGATGTTACACACTAGTACTCAAGCTTACGCGAAGATGAATGCCAAGATTTGTCTCTTGTTCTGTTTCCAACTTCAAAAAGGATGCAGTAGTGTCTGAAACCTTCCAATTCAAAAATGATTAACTAGAATTCATCTAAAAGCTAAGATACCTGCAATAGCGCCGACGTGTCTTTCAACAAAAACAATGATAGATTAAAACAAGAGTTTTACACGAACGAAACAAAGCAAATACAACCATAACAGAATAGGAAAGATGCAAACAGCTTCACAACCGAGAAAAAAAAACAATCCACATAAAGGGGAACTCGAAATGCTAGCTATTTGTCTGATGACCCCTGGCTTCCAGCAAGCTCAATGTCCAAGTTCTCTCCTGCAGAAAGGAGGAAAATTATGTTAGAAATAAACAAATGGCATTTTCTATTCCAAATCATGGTCGAGCCATATATAAACACACGTAAGAGCGGACTGCAAATTCATAATGTAAGGAAAGAATTGGTTAGTTATGGATTTAATGATTTCAGTATAAATGAATTCAACGGACCTTCCAATTTCACTGTGCAACCTTGGATTCATTTTCAGGAGGGAATATGCTTAGCTTGAGTTTCATGCTTTTAGATGTCTTGCTATCCCGAACAATTTTTGCAGAGTTTACTGCTTTGCTTGTGTTATCCAGCCTCATCTCTTGAAGACTAGGGATATCAGCCAGCTCAAGTGGCACATCATCGAGCTTATCACAAGAGATAAGAACAAGTTGCCTAAGCACGGGGAAGTTAATAACCGAAGCCTCCCAAGATTCTAATTCTGACCTTTCAATCCACAAGACTTGGAGTGCGCTAAATCCACTCTTTGGCTTCCAGAAATCACCCGTGAATGCATTTTCTTTAAACTTTAGGACCTCAAGAGATTCCAACTTCCCCAATTTATCCGCCTCACTCCAAGAAAACCTTGTGTTTGTCAGAGTTAACTTCTTCACTGTACGTACCAGTTTGGAGAATGCTAGTGGAAGGTGAAGTGTTTTATTTATGAAAAGAACATCATTCAACAATTTCAAATGTTCCAGACACTGTAGCTCTTCAAGATTGTTGATACCACCCTTGTAAGCACCAAGAAAAGCCGCCATTTGCCCTCGAATGCTCAATTTTCTAACATTACACGCCTTTGCTAGCACATCTTTCTCACAACTTTCTGGCGCAACCATAGAAAGAGTCTGTAGACAAGAAGGTTTACCTGTGGTGGTAGTCGGGGATGGCAATTTTGCAGGTATGTTGGTGTGGAGATGCCTCAACTGTAACAAGTTCCATATTTCTGCTTTTACTTCAAGAGTGGGCTCTAAGGTACTTGTATTAAGTATTAGAGTTTGTAAATTCCAGAATTTACCAAAGGTAGGAGGGAGGGCCTTAAAGTCACCTGAGATAGCAATATACCTCAAATGATATAATTGGTTAAAGTCTTTGGAGAAAATAAACTTGAGAGATTCAACATCCAAGACTCTCATAAGTGGAAAGGCTTTGTGAATGAGTTTGATTTCATTAGCAGACAAGTCAATTGGTTTTTGTTTTGAGGAAAAACAATAGAAAGATCTGACATGTTCTGCAACAGGTACTGTGGAGAGAAAGTCAGACAGATTAGATGGTTGAATACACAATCGACGGCAAGTATCTGGGTCCAGTTTAGATTGATCAGGTTCTTGAAAAAGCCATTTGTTACTAGCCTCCTTTTTGCAGAACTGATACAACATGTCGTGAAGACGACATGTTTTATTTGACCATCAGACCTCTTTTGCATTATTATTACTAAATTTCTGTTGAGAAGATCTGTCAAATAAAACTCTGCTATCTCCTCTAGAGTGGACTCAGGCTGCGGCTTTATCAACCCCTCTGCTATCCACAAACGAATCAATTTCCAACAAGGGATATCAAAGCCTCGAGGAAAGACACCACAATACAAGAAGCACATCTGCACTTCTCTGGGCAAATGATCATAACTCATCTTCACAAATTTCAGGCAGCTATCCTCGGTATGCTCACCTAAATGTTGCACTACATTTCTGTCAACTCTTTCCCAATCTTTTTTGTCCAAACGACCTCTTAATGCTCCTGCAATTACCACTACTACAAGTGGTACTCCACCACATTTTTTTGCAATTTTTTTCCCAATTACCACTAATTCATTTGGACAACTTCCCTTGCCAAAAACTCTCATTACCAACAATTCAAAACTTTCTTCTTTCTCCAAGAATTTCAGCTCATGAGGTTCTCGATTGGCAAATTTAGCAACACGTAAGTCACGTGTGGTCATCATAATCCGATGACCCTTTTTGTTTTCTGCGAAAACTTTCCTTGCATGATCAATGACTTCGTCTTCCCACACATCATCTAAAACAATGAGACATCTACCTCCTTTCTTGATATAACCACCTATTGCCTTAGCCAATGTGTCCACATCATCATTGAGATGATCTTCTATGTTTTTTTTGAAGAATTTAAGAATCCTAAGATAAATATCCTTTGCTTTGCATTCCTGACCAACGTAAACCCAAACAATGCTGTAAAATTCATATGTAAGCTTTGAATCATTATAGATTTTTCTTGCCAGAGTAGTTTTTCCAAGTCCGGGCATCCCCACCACTGGGATAATATCGACACTGTCCATCGGTCCTTCAACAAGTCGCTTGATCACTTTATTAGCTTCGTCATCAAACCCGACCACTGCATCATTCTCCAAAGAAGGACCCTTTTAAACATGTATATGAATCACATCAGAAAACAGAATGGCTGATCTTCACACGTTATACATCTAAAGTAAGTCACATTTTATTAGAGCTGAAAGTGACTCATATATACCGATATTGTTACACAAATGACTCACATATACTCTTTCCACTAACAAAAGTGAGAAAAATTAAGTTTGAATCAAAAAAATTATCCATGTAGTGGTATATTTTATTATTCTCACACATTTTTTTTATTTTTTTCTTTTTGATTCAATACTAATTTGAATTTATTATGTTGATGGTAAAATTTATTTATTTTTTACCAATTTTCTTCTATACTTTATTATAGATGCCAAAAAACAATTACGCATACAAAATCTAAATTACAATAGAGCCAAAAATAAATTATTTTTAAGTTTTTTTCTCTTTTTCATTCATAGTTCTTTCTTTTTATTTCTCTTTTCTTTATCTTTACACTAAAGAATGAAAGAAAAAAGAGAAAACGGTCAAATGCCCCCCTAACCTATTAGTCAATTCTCAACTACACACCAATATTTCACGAGGGTATTACCCCCCTAAAAAAAAGTGGGGTCTACTGCATCTGAAATAAATAGAAAAATAAAATTGAAGAAAATGGGCCCACCTAGCGCGTGTATACAAGCATATGTGTATATCTGGTAATGACAAAAGTTGAGCGTTTAAGGGTTATAAAATATCAAAAATAAAAGGTTCAGGGGATAATAGAACCCCGTAAAGTTTAGGTGTGTAGTTGAAAATTGGCTAATAGATTGAGGGGTCATTTGGCCATTTTCTCAAGAAAAAAAGGAAACAAAATAAGAAATTCTAATGATATCAAAGAAGCCAAAAAAATTAAAAAATTATTGTGCAAAGGAGTGACATAGAAATTTCTATATAAAAGGTATTCCATTTCCTTCAATTTCACCTTAGCTTTTGTATTGATTATATGAATCATTAAAATCGTCCAGACTTTCCCTATCGATTTTGGCCAAAGTACCCAAAATCTGTTGACCAAATCGGACATGAATCCCAACATATACACCCACATCCATGTCATGTTGACACGGGTGTGGCACCAAAAGTGAAGAGTCTGAGCAACTCAAGTGGTAAATACTTCTTCATCATTAATCAAAGGTCTCAGGTTCAAGTTTGTCATGTAGGGCACATGTGTCTACTTATTCAATTCTATATAAGTTGAAGTATCTATTTGTGCACACCAAAATTGAATGACAAAATATGAGTTGAGTCCAAGTTAAAAAACATATTTATATATTATAGATCAAACCTAATTATTAGAAAAAAATGTTTGATATACTTCTCATAGCTCATATATATCCTTACTATTACACAAATTGCTCACATATACAATTTTTCTCTAAAGGAAGCAAAAAAAGTTTATTTTGCTTCTTTTTTTTAAAATATTTAAAAATAATTCATGTAGGAGTATATTTGGTCCTTTTCACATGTATTTTTTTTACTTCTTTAATTCAATGGATAATTTAAATTTATTATTTTATTGGTCAAATTTATTTTTTCTAATTTTCTTATAAAATTTATTATAAATACCCTTTTGTTTTACTAATACAAAAATAAATTAAAATATAACAGCAAAAAAAATATTTTTAAATTTAATATAGCCACAAAAATATTAGTTTTAAAAAAAATCTTACTTTTTCTCTTTTTCCATTCACACTTATTTCTTATATTTTTACATTAAAAAATAAAAGAAAAACGAAAATAAAAATAAAAACTCAAATAATAATAATCAACCAAGTCAAAAAATAATTTTTGAAAAAATATCATATATATCCCTACATGAATTTTTAAAAAGTTAAAAAAAAAAAATTAAAGTTATATTTTTACTTCCGAATATGAAAATGATATGTGTGAGCCCTTTATTGAAAACACTTATTAATTTGAGTGAATTATTACTTTAGTCTCTCAATTATTACCGTTTTAAAATACATTTGATTAAATAATTTAAAAACACATACGACAGGGCATCCACCCACATATATATATATATATACTAGATATAGGACCCCGTGCCAATATATATATA
>NW_006239629.1:5397-13156 GCF_000226075.1 Solanum tuberosum | reverse complement strand
TTAACGTTTCTAAAAAAATATTCTTATGCCACCTCACAGTCTAGCCCAACTTCCCCACCACCACCCCTAAAAAAATATTCTTACTCCCTCCATTTCATGTGATACTTTTCAGATTTTGAAATTCAAATAAGTCTATTTTTTATCGTAAGTTTTTCATAAATCTTTTAAATATTATTAATTATTGTAACTTATAATACTTTTTACATAATTTATACATATATAAATTTTACGAAAAATGAAAAGTGTCACATAAATCGAGATAGATGTAGTATTTTTTTTTATCCAAATTTCACACCACTTACCCCTTCCCCCATCCCATAAAAAAAATTCAATCTCAAATTTTGACTTAGGCCACACACAAGAAGTTTGAATTATACCTGAGTTACTTCCCCTCTTTTAGGGAGCTCAATAACATGGGTTGCCTGAAGTGCTTGATTGCTGCTACGAAGTTCTTTGACTTGATCATTTATTCCTTTAATCTCAGCAGCAAGATTCCTAACTTTAATCAGATTGCGTGGCCAATCAAATATCCTTCCCATTGTGTTTCTTTCTTGATGCAGCTTTGCTTGAACCAGAAACTTATCAATGGCATCTTCAGCTCTGTGTACAGTTTTATGTATTTCTATCACCAAAACTTTCCACTGCTCACTATTCGTGTATCCGTATTTTGCAGCATCATCTAAAAATGCTTTGAGTTGTTGAGCAACTTTAAGTAGATTGTCCAATTCTCCTTTTGCACTTCCAATTAGCTTCACATTTTCAGTTAATAGCTGCAACAAATTCTCTACCAGAAAATCCACAACTGCATCTGCCATATCTCCTTTCAATTGGTTATTACAAATCTAACAAGATGCTTTTTTCTTTTTTTTCAACTATTAGCTTGTAATGACATCTTCACATCACCACAGCTGTTATATATATAAAAATAATGTTATTTTAAGTAGACCCAATCATTTTTTTAAGTCTTTGTTTTGTATTCTTATTTTAAAAAATGTAAGTTGACTGAGGTTTTAGTTAGGTCTTTGTTTTGTATTCTTATTTTAAATGCAAATAGGCAGGGACAGACCCATGTGCAATGCACAAGCACCCATTAATTCCGAAGTAAATTCATATATTTATACATAATTATTTCTAAAATAGTTATATTAAGTTGAACACTTCTACAATTATACTACTATGTAAATTCATATATTTACTTTTTTCTTAGAAAGGGAGAGTTTTTAACTATAATATTAAGTTGAACACTTCTACAATTATACTACTATGTAGTTTATGGTAGATTTATGTTTTAAAATCAAGCAAGCACCCACAAGCTTAAAATCCTGGATCCGCCACTACAGTGAATAGGGGTTTACAAGTTAAACAGTTGAGTAAAATCAAACTCACGAACTAAGTCAAGTCGAAGGAAAAAAAAACTCAACTTGTGGTTTGGTTTAGTTGGTTTAGCATTGAAGAAAAATCGACTATTGGTTTGGTTTGGTTTGGTATTAACAGGTAAAAAAGTCAAGTTTCTCTATCTCCACGAGATAGTGATGAAGTTTACGTACACACTACACTCCAATCCTATTTAGTGGAATTTCACTGAATAGATAATTGTTGTTTTGTTAATATATTTTAAATTAATTTATAATTTTCATACTTAGATATATTATTTTAAATTTGAGATCGTAAATATATTATTTTGTATTCAAAATCGAAAACTACAATCTACTTCATAAGTATTTTATTCACTCGAAAGTTCATGACTGTATCTGCCATATCTCCTTTTAATTGCTTACAAATATGATACTAGTATTTTTATTGGTTTTTCAACTAGTAGCTAGCAATGAGATCTTCACATCACCAAAGGTGTGTATAAATAATGTAGTGGAATATGTTGTACGGCTCTGTTTGATAATGTGAAATGAAATTATAATATGAAATCATATGAAATAAAGTTAAATTTTTATTTAAATATACAATTTGAATTTTTATACACTATCACAAAGTTATTCTAAAAAAATATATTCCAATATTTATTTATTGAACTTTAGTTCAGTAAAAAAAAAGTAAAATTAAACTTGAGTTATAGTGTACTACTTTTTAATAAAATGAAGCATGATCAATATCATTAATAACTATATCATCACGTTCATACTCTCTGAATATTTCATAACTTTTTGTATTCACACACAAAAAAAATACAGGTATAAAATGGTGAAATTTTCTTTTATAAAATATAAACTTGTGCGTTAATTTTTGTATATAAAAAAATATGAAATTCTCAATTAATTTTAAAAAAAAAAATTGGAATTTCACCGTTTAATTTTAAATCACGAAATAAAATCATTTATCCAAATGCTAATTTTAAATCACGAGATAAAATTATATGTCCAAACGCTTAATAAGTTGACCGACTCTTTTAAAAGTCTTTGTTCTTTTTTTAATAGCGATGAGTCTTCACATCATCATGTCCTTTTTTATTCAGACTCATAAATATGTACACATGACTGCAAACACACGTCCTTACTCCTTTAATTAATAAGAGTTGTGATAGAGTAATAAATATTCATTTATTCTTAATCAAATGTCATAAATTCAAATCCTTCTAAATAGAAAGTCACACTTGTAAGAGAGTATTTTATCCCTTAATATAAAAAAAAAAAAATCGACGATCGAGCTCTAATATAAAAACCGTACATTATGTGGAAACCCAAAAATAAAATAAAATATACATGTCATTTCCTTTTCTACCCTTGACTCATTGCCAAAATAATGGATTCCAAGTAGATATTTTAAAGAGTAACATGTGAATAGGTTGAGAAATGAGTTTATTGCAGTTGGTGAAGTTATGATATTTATATTTGGCACAATACATAAATATGGTCTTTAACATGGTTTTATTTTACATTGATCTTCTAATTTTGAGTGTGCTCAAGTAGATATTTGTATAAAGTTAAACAAATAAATACATAAATCATATCAGTGTGACGGATTCATAAATTTTATATCATGGATACTTAATTATTTTTAGTTTTAAAATTGCTATATAGAGTAGGTGCTTAGTTAATATATTTGAATGAATTATTAGATATTGTACACAAATAATAGTGTTCATCACAAAAAGCAATGGGTGCCAAAGTCCATAACCTACGTCCGCCGTTGCGTTCTACGTACGTGGCACCCTATATAGTAATTTGCATCATACGTGGTTTCCTACGTGTATTATGCAACATAGAAGTCATGTGTCTTCTTACTTAACTTTATACAAGTATATAATTACATATAAGTATATAGTTAATACATAAATACTGAATATCATACCGAAGTATATAGTTACATAAATAACATAATTTATTTCTACTTTCTTTTGAATATACATTTCTACATGTGTAATGTGTTACTATGATTCAATTGAGACATTTTCTAAATTGTCAAAGTCATAGTACTCTATTATATGAGTATATATTAGTCAAAATTTAACAAACTATAATTAATAATTTATCATAACGCAAAATATCAAAATCGAACTTCAAAATAGTGAACCATACCATTCAAGGAATATTTTTACTGTCAATGGGAAACCAAAAAAAAGTTGGAGTTATTAAATGGATGGTTCTTGAATATTAAAATATAAAAGTTGACGAAGTCTTAGTCCTCGCTATATATTAAAAAATAGTGAAAATAAGAATTGAATTTAAAATTATGATATAAAATTATATGAGATAAAGTTGAAGTTTTATTTAAAAAATGTAATTTGGATTTTTATACACTATCACAAAGTTATTCTAAAAATAAAATTGAATCTGAGTTGGAGTGTACTACTTTTTAAATAAAATTGAACATGATCAATATCATTAGAAACTGTATCATCATGTTTATATTCCTTGAATATTTCATCACTTCTTTGATATTCTTGAAAAAAAGAAGATATAAAATGGTGGAATTTTCTTTTATAAAATATAAATTTGTGGATTAATATTTGTTTTTAAAAAATATGAAATCATGATATGAAATTCTCAAAATAATTTTTTAAAGAAAATTGGAATTTTAGCTCATGATTTGAAATCACGAGATAAAATTATTTATTCAACTAATAATTTTTAAATCATGAGATAAAACTATATGTCCAAATGCTTAAAGTTGACCTAGTTTTTTAGGCATAATACATAAACATGACATTTAACTTATCTTCAGCGAACAACTATGACCTCCAACTTTGAGTGTGCATAATTAGACACTTAAACTTTTATAAAATTGAACAAGTTCACACATGTGTCCTACATGGTATAATACATGTAGGATGCCACGTAGGACACAAAATTGCCATGTATGGTGCCATGTAGAACGAAAATGTCTATATTGTTCAATTTTATACAAGTTTAAGTGCCTACTTGTGCACACCCTAAGTTAAAAGTCATAATTATCAGCTGACGTCAAGTTAAGAGTCATGTTTATGTATTATGTTCTTTTTTAAGTCTTTGTTTTTTTTTAATAGCGATAAGTCTTCCTTTTGATTCATACTCATAAATGTCTACACACAACCGCAAACACATGTCCTATCCTTTCGCCAATAAGGATTGTGTGGAGTGGTAAGTACTCATTCATTCGTCAATGATCCCGAATTCGAGTTCCTCTAGATAGAGAGTCACCTTTGTTAGGAAATATTTTGTCCCTCAACATATAATTTTTGGCATAAATTTAAATTTAATCGAGTTTTAATATGAAAATCGTAGATTGTGTGAGAAATCAAAAATAAAAAAAATACACATGTCCTTTCCTTTTCTACTCAGCCTCAAAAATGCCGCCTCCAAATAGTGACATTGGACGCATAGCCAAAATAATGGATTCCAAGTAGATATTTTAAGGGATAAGGCATTAGTACTCTCTAAATTATGATCGAAATTTTAAAGACGCATCTTAATTAAATTAAGGTTTTATTACTCTCTGAATTTTTATTTTTATTTTTGTAATTTCATACACCTTTTCTCATATGGCACATTATTCCGTGACCCCACACAGGTGAAGCGCGTGAGAGAATTTGTGCCTTATTCCATATTTTAGGGAGTAACATGTGATTGGGTTGAAATATGGTGAAGATATGACGTTTGTAATAACTTTATATATATATATATAAAAGTTGACCTAGTCTTTGTCGAAGTCTTAGTCCTCGCTATATATTAAAAATAGTGGCAGCAGGAGTACTTTTTTTGTCTGATTTGTCTCCTAAATTGATAATTTTCAATTACATTTCATATTTAGATACATATAATTAGTTGTATATATTTAATATATATCTGAGATATATTTATTTGGACACCTTGAACATATGTATCTAGGTATCAAAATATGGCAAAAACTATAATAGAGCTAATGAGATTTGTGTAATTAGCCTCTAAGCTAATGAGATTTATGTTATTATATATATAAGACATAGTATATAAACATGATCCTTAACTTGATTTCAGTGGACAATTATACCCTCCAACTTTGAATGTGCAGAAGTAGACACTTCAACTTCTATGAAATTGAACAAATATTTGTATATAATTCATCGGTTTGGTTCAGTTATTTCTTCGGTTTTTTTGAATAAAATCATAACCAAACCAAATACTATCGGTTTTCAAAAATCTAAAACCAAGCCAAACCCGAATAAAATCGGTTTTATTTTATCGATTTGGTTTGATTTTTCAGTTTGGATCGGTTTTTATCCAAACCGTGAACACCCCTAATTGTCGCTAGTAATTATTGGTTGTTACGTAGTGGTGGTTAATGATAATGATCACAAATGGTGGCTAGTGAACCGTGACAAATAAACAATAAATGTTGTTTTCTTAATTCAATATAAAAATTGTCTATATCAAAAGAAAGAAAACATTAATAAACCAGAGGAAGGTTCTCGCATGGTAGTAAGAAAGTCTTTTTAAAAATAAAAAAAAATCTATGAAAAAAAATGAAACTTTTTTTTACATTTTTATTTAGACATATAATTTGAATTTTTATACACTATCACAAAATTATTCTAAAAAAATATAATATTTATTTATTGAACTTTAGTTCAGTAAAAAAAAATAAAAATTGAACTTGAGTTGTAGTGTACTACTTTTTAATAAAATGAAACATGATCAATATCATTAGTAACTATATCATCATGTTGTCAAATCCTCTCTGGACGTCTAGGATTATGCCGTCACACGAGGAAACAGTTGAGGGAAGGCAGAAAGTGAAATACATCTGTTTGAGATTTGGGAGTGTTATTAATACTAATATATATTTTAGGATGTGTCAAATATGAAATGCTTCTTACAGTAAGCTCAAGTATTTACATGTAAATTGGCTGTTAGACTAACTAATTAGTATCTTCGAATGAATGGTTTCTCTTATTAGATTCTTTCTAGTTACTAAAGGCTGTTATATTTGGTGCGTTGTCTAGTATACCATTAAGTGTCATGGCCATTCTGTAGTATGATCATAGCCCAGTGTAGATGAGTTGAAGGTTCCCATTGAGATGATTTCAATAGAGGAGTTTTAGAGAAGATTCTTATCATTGTGCATTTTAATAAATGCGGCATAATACATAAATGTGCATTTCAACTTGGCTCAATTGACATATATGTTCTCCAATTTCGGGTCTGCACAAGTAGACATTTAAACTATTCAAAAGTTGAACAACTAAACACACGTGTCCTATGTGACATCTTAAGTGGTAGTTCTGTGTCCTGCCGAACATCTTATGTGTATTATGTCACATAGGACGTGTGTGTCTACTTGTTTAACTTTTAGATAGTTTTAAGTGTCAATTTGCTGCAAGATTATTTTCTCTATTTAATGGTTATTATTCTAGGCTCATTTTTGCTGTAAGATTATTTTATCAGAGATTGTCTGTCCTGAAATGAATATTAATCTTCTTGAAATGAATACTAGTTTTCACTAAATTGACGTTTGCTGATGCTTTCAGAAAACCAGAAAGTCATTAGAGAAAACTTAGCTAGTAAGAAACTCTGAGAAGACTTAGATAAAGTCATTTAGGAAAAAAAACACAACTTGAGTATAGACTTTTAGTTCCATTTCTCGTAAGACACTTATTTCTTCGACATAAGATATTAAAGTCACCTTCCTCCTTTTTTTCACAAGAAATCCGATGTTTGATCAAAGCTTCTAATATGTCTAAAATGTTTATATAATAATTCAACGAAATATATATTTGAAGGTATTTAGGGGAACTCTTGGTGAAAAATAATTACTTTAAAACAGTAATAAAACAGTTTTTGTCCCTCTTGATAATGATATTAAGGTCAGTCATATTCATTTTGTTCATAATGTAACATCCGGCAATTTGAAATAACTATGAAGAAGCTTGAAATTGGAAATAGTCATTTTTGGAAAGAATTCAAAATCTAGGAATTTAGCCAAGTATGGAAAGAAATGAGTTTTCGGTCAACTTCAGATAGTCATAACTCCTAGCTCAGGATGATTTAGGTATATTTCCAGCTATTTTTTGGAAAGCTCTTGGAGTGATCTTTCCAACGCCGCTGAGTTTGCTCGATTCTGAGTTCGTATGAGTGAGTTATGCCCTTTGGAAGTTGGGTTGTTGGCACAAGGCAGTTTAGTCCGAATTTGTAAGGGTATTTTGGTCTTTTCCCTAACCATTTCTTTTGGTTATATTAAGGGTCTAGGCTGATTTTAAATCAGTTTTCCCTTTTAAAAGTGAGAGTTATGGTTCTTGAGAGAAAAGGAGAGAAGAGGAGAAAGGAGAAGAAGAAGCAAAGTCCGTAAAGAT
>NW_006239629.1:4823-5257 GCF_000226075.1 Solanum tuberosum | reverse complement strand
AACTAAGGAGAAAAGTCGGATTTTCGGGGGAAAAGGCTGGGGCATCGCGCTAGCCAGCGCGCCCCAACAGGGGTTGTGAAGTTTCCCCCTTGGGGCGGCGCGCCATGTAGAGCGCCTAGCAGGCCCGTGTGAAACTTGAGGGCTGGGGCCCCGCGCCTCTCAGAGCGCCTAGGACGCCAATCTTTCCCATTTCTTCCCCACTTTTTCATACATGTTCCTTGGTAATGTACCTATGTTTTATAGTTGTTTCCAACACTCTAAGGTACATCTAAACATCACGAACTCATCCATAAACATAAGATCTTTACCCTTGAATCCATAATCCAATTCGTGGAAGGTTAGGATCAAAGTCAAGTGAAGTTAGAGAGTCAAGCTTAGAAGTTAAGAAGTAAGTCAAAGCAAGCTCAAGTTTCAAGTTAAGTAAAGAGTAAAGA
>NW_006239629.1:2017-4652 GCF_000226075.1 Solanum tuberosum | reverse complement strand
AAGTAAAGAGTATCGAGTTTCAAGTTAAGTCAAGAGTATAAAGTTGAGTTCATTTCTCAAAAGTTATTAGGGACTATGTATTCCCAAAGAAGTTCTAAAGGAATGTTTTCACATTTAAACAAGATTGGAAACTGAGATTTCCAAGGAGCCTTCGGGCTAGTTTTCCAGAAAAGAGTAATCGCTTTCTAAATGAAGCAAGAGGGGAAACTTTGATTTCCAAGATAGCCTTTGAGCTAAGTTTTGAGTAATTATCTCAAATAAGCAAAAAGACATATGTTTTAAAAACATAAGAGCCAGTACATTTTTGGGAGTAGTATTGAGCACCGAATTGGAGCAGCGTTCAAAGAACCCACAGCCCCCATAGAACCATGTAGCCATCATGGGTAGAAGAGGTTCATACTTTTTAGATGAATCCTTTTCAAATTAGACTAGTGGATCCATTAGACAGTTCAGGTCTTATACCTTTGGCCGGGTATAGGATGCTCTGGCAGCGTGAGGTTGATCGATGTATCATCACTATAGCTCTTATGTGATGGTTGTCGGTTAGAGAAACTCCGCATCAATTATTGTATTTTTAAATACATCAGTTCATTTGTATTTCTACATACATCTCAGACTTATTGTATCTTTGTATACACACAGAGTTTATAGCAGGTTTTAAACAGCTTTTCTTTATAATACACTTGTTTTAAATTGCCTTATATTGAAATGAGTCAGTCAGGTTGAGTTGAGTTGAGCCAGGTAAGTTATTCAGTGTATTCCAGATTTCTTTCTAGCCTATGTTGCTTAGCTTTCCAGCTCGCATACTCGTACATTCAATGTACTGATGTCAGTTGGCCTTCATCTTATGATGATGCAAACGCAGGTACCCAGGATCATCTTGTCACGCCCCGAGCCTACACCCTGGGCGGGACCGGCACTCGGAGACCATTGCTGGAACCAAGAGAACCATTGGCCTGGCTTTCTTAACTCAGTGGAAACTTACTCAACAACACAACTCAATGCAAAGAAAGGTTATAAACAACCAACTAATAAAAATCTGGCCAAAAAGGGCAACTCGAGTCTCAAAATAGAATAGTAATATATATATATACATAGATGAGAGACTCAAAACTAACTGACTGACTGTCTATGAAGCCTTTAAAATATTGAGATGGATGTTGGGACAGACCTAGCAACATCCTAATAACACAAAACTTAAGAACACAAATAACCGAGTCCTCCGGAAAGCAAGGAGGCTCACCACTGACTCTGGAGTGCTCAACTAGATTAAAGACGTGCTGAATGTTGATCCTGGGTACCTGCGTTTGCATCATAATAAGATACAGGACAATTGGCGTCAGTACATGGAATGTACGAGTATGCGAGCTGGAAAGATGAACCACAACTTAAGCTTGAGAGGAGTACAAGAATACTTACCTTGACTCTGTTCGACTCATGAATAACTGAACTCAATATATAAAGCAATAAGAAACATGCAATGTATAAAGCTTGTAAAATAGTATAAACAACTTAGTTCATTAATGATAAAACAATAACAAACTCAACTTTGCTTATATAAAAGTACTATAACTTTTGTAGGAGGTTCTTTAACCGACAACCACCACTATGAGCCCTAGTGATGATACAACGTTTTACCTCACGTTGCCCAAGGACCATCCTATACCTTGCCGTGATATAGGACCTTACTATTGCTTAGTGGATCCACTAGCTAAATCTTACGTGATCATCTAAAAAGAATGATACGCCAAGTCCCATGTTGGCGCATGGTTCTTATGGAGAGTTGAGTTAATATGAACTCGTGTCCCCAATTCGGTGCTCAATACTACTCCCAAAATACTTTGGCTCATAAGTGCTTTAAACACATCTTTCTTTAGTTGAGATAATTACTCAAAACTTAGCGCAAACGCTCTTTTGGAAAACATGGTTCCCCTCTTACTCAAATGTAAAAAAAACATTTACAAACTTCTTTGGGAATACTTAGTTCCCTAATAGCTTTTGAGAAATTGACTCAACTTTAAACTCTTGACTTAACTTGAAACTTGAAACTTTTACTCGACTTGAAACTTGAGACTCTTACTTAGCTTGAAAATCTATACTCTTTACTCGACTTGAACTCTAAACTCTTTTCTTGACTGGAAACTTGAAACGAAGTTAAAACGTTCAATAACGACTCTTGAAAAGCTTTAAAGACTTGCTTGGACTTACTTCCTAACTTTGCTTGACTTGACTCTAACTTCACTTGACTTGGATTCTAACTCGCCTTGAATTGGATTATGGATTCAAGGTATATGACCACACGTTTACGGATGAATTCCTGACATTTAAATGTAACTTGAAGTGTTGGAAACAACTATGGAACATAGGTACAATACCAAGGAACATGCATGAAAGAGTGGGGAATGAAAGGGGTAGGTTGGAGTCCTTGGCGCTTTGCAAGGCGCGGAGCGCCAGCCTTTGAAGTTCAGAAGGGTCTTGCTGGCGCTCTGCAAGGCGTGGCACCCCAAGGGGCGAAGTTCAGAACACTTCTTGAGGCGCTCTGCATGGCGCGATGCACCACCCCTCTTCCCCGAAAACTCGACTTTTCTCCTTCTTTTCTCCAACTCTAAACCTTCTAAACCACAAGGGTTCTAGT
>NW_006239629.1:0-1743 GCF_000226075.1 Solanum tuberosum | reverse complement strand
ATAAACCCCTCAACATACAATAGATTACAACTCAAATACACAACCGGAAATAAGTCCCCAAATCAACAAGGGACTTCAACCACAATCAACAATATCAACAACAACCAACAACTTCAACAACACAATCAATCTTTTCTCAATAATAAAAATGAGTTTGGCGTGTGGGGGAAAGAACCAACCAACACTATGAACTCACATACCTAGTAGGGATCACCCCCGACGATATCCACGACGGAAACTTGCTTGATCTCATCTTTCTCCTCTTCTTCTCTTCTTCTTCTCTTCTTCACTCAAAACCCTTACTCTCACTCTTTTAAAATGGTAAAAACTGATCAAAAAATCAGTATAACACATTTATATACCCAAAAGAATTGATTAGGGAAAAGACCAAAATGCCCTTAAAATTTCCGGACGGATTTCCCAGCCAACTGCCCAACTTCCAAAGGGGATAACTCACTCACACAAACTCGGAATCGAGCAAACTCGGCGGCGTTGGAAAGATCATTCCACAAAATTCGCAACCATAACTGGAAATACACCTAAATCATCCTTATCTAGGATTTCTTACTGTTACAAGTTGGGACTCTTTTAAAATGGTAAAAACTGATCAAAAAATCAGTATAACACATTTATATACCCAAAAGAATTGATTAGGGAAAAGACCAAAATGCCCTTAAAATTTCCGGACGGATTTCCCAGCCAACTGCCCAACTTCCAAAGGGGATAACTCACTCACACAAACTCGGAATCGAGCAAACTCGGCGGCGTTGGAAAGATCATTCCACAAAATTCGCAACCATAACTGGAAATACACCTAAATCATCCTTATCTAGGATTTCTTACTGTTACAAGTTGGGCAAAAACTCACTTTTTCCCATACTTAACCAAATTTTCCAGATTTTGAATTCCTTCCAAAATTGACTATTTCCAATTTTAAGCCTACTCATAGTTATTTCAAATTGTCGGATGTTACAATCCAGCACGCCGTTGATCCAGTTGAGCACTCCAGAGTCGGTGGTGAGCCTCTTTGCATTTTGGAGGACTCGGTTGTTTTGTGTTCCTAGTTTTGTTTTATTAGGATGTTGCGGGGTCTGTCCCAACATCCATCTCAGTGTTATAGAGGCTTCATAGACAGTCAGTCAGTTAGTATTAAGTCTCTCATCTATGTATATATAAATTTTCTATTTTGAGACTCGAGTTGTCTTTTGGCCAGATTTTATCAGTTAGGTTGTCTTATGGCCTTTCATTGCATGGAGTTATTCTGTTGAGTTAAGTTTTCCGCTGAGTTAAGTAAGCCAGGCCAAGGGTTCGCTTGGGGCCAGCAATGGTCTTCGAGTGTCAGTCTTCCCCAGGGTGTAGGCTCGGGGCGTGACACATAAATTGTTTTAAGTTTCTACTATACACAACTGGGGGATATTTCTACTTAAACGTATGGTTCAACAATGCATGATCAATAGTCTTTTAGTACTAGTATATTTTTTTATTCTAACTTCATACAACTTTTATGGTACAATAGGCCTAAGTTGCTCTAAAATTGTTGTTGCACTCGTATCAGATCCTCCAAAAATGCACTACTTTTGGAGGATCCGGGGCACACCACTTTTGCAGAGTCCGAGCAACAGAGCTATAG
Organism: Solanum tuberosum; assembly: GCF_000226075.1. Lineage (NCBI taxonomy): Eukaryota > Viridiplantae > Streptophyta > Magnoliopsida > Solanales > Solanaceae > Solanum > Solanum tuberosum. The sequence continues at coordinate 113 of NW_006239629.1, read as the reverse complement.
GCTAGAGAATATCCTCTTTGACAAAAAAAATCTATGTGCACCACCTCTTTTACTGGTTTTCCTCATTTTGCAGATGATATTTGTAACATCCGACAATTTGAAATAGCTAAGAA
>NW_006239628.1:173742-177547 GCF_000226075.1 Solanum tuberosum | reverse complement strand
ATTATTATTATTACTCATTACTTAGAAGGACTAGCATTGCAATTATTATTATTACTCATTACTCCTTATTAGAATTATTATTATTACTCATTTGGCTCCTTATTAGAGTTGACACTTTAAAGCACGAACACCGCACCACCATGTTGTACACAAAACATTTCAAATTGTACTATAAAATTAATTGTGCCTCGTTAATTGTACACGTGCCTTTCTAAATATACAACAACCCAAATGAAGAATTAATTTTCTGACAATTTTGGTTATATTTTTCTTTAAAATAATTATTGCCTCGATTTTTATTTTTATTTTTAACATTTATTTTTATTTTAAAAGATTGGAAATTTTATGTTAAAAATTTAAATAATAGAAAAAATGATTTATTTAACTTTTATCATCATCAATACTATTAATTTATTTGACGTTTTTCTTAATCTTCATCTCATCATTAATGTTATTTATATAATTTTCTTAAATCACTTATTTTTCTTTTTTAACTCTTTTATATTTTATTTTACTCTTATCTTTCTTATTTAGAAATGATTTGGAGGACCAACATTGCACTAAAGAGTTGGACTAAAAGCTATAGAAATTGTACATTGAGGCCCACCAAAAAGATGAACTAAAGTAACTTCATCTACTTCTACTTTTTCTACACATATTTTTCTTTAATAAAATAATTATTGCCTCCATTTTTATTTTATTTTTTAACATTTATTTTTAATTTTAAAACATTGGAAATTTTATGTTAAAAATTTAAATAATAGAAAAAATGATTTATTTAACTTTTATCATCATCAATACTACTAATTTATTTGACGTTTTTTCTTAATCTTCATCTCATCATTAATGTTATTTATATAATTTTCTTAAATCACTTATTTTTTCTTTTTTAACTCTTTTATATATATAAAAGTTGGATATGTAAATGATGATGTCACATTTCTTAGAAGCTAAGATTACTATTTATCTAATTTCTCCAAAAAAAAATTAAAAAATGAAGATATCATACGCAAATTTATGGTTAAACTTAAACTATTTGATTCTCGAAAAATAAAAAGTCTCACATAAAATGGGACAGACGAAGGATAACTCTCAATTAAATTTATTTCACTTTTTATTTTCCATTTTTAACATAATTTTTCAAGTTGGATTTCTAGGAATTCTATAGTAGACCCATTTAAATTTTGCTTTTTTGTTTTAAATTAGAGAACTTGTCCGCACTTCTCGCGATCATTTAAATTAAATATTTTTGATTAATTTTATATTTACTTTGTTGTTTAATCGTAATATTATTATTTGTCTTAATAATATGAAGATTGTGAAAAAAAATAAAGCTTCACAAATTTTACATCTATTAAATGAGGAAGAATATATTTTTTATCAAATAAGTTAAAATATATTTGCTAATAACAAATTCTTCCATTGCATGAAGTTCATCCTTTAATATATAATATATATTTCGGTCTACCATTCTCCTTAAATGTCTAACAAATATCTCATAATGTCAAATAAGACTGTAATACTCCCTCTGTCCCTAATTACTTGTCCACTTCTAAATTTACACATTTATTAAGAAATCAATTAATGACATAATGAGTTTATCATTTTACCCCTATTAATTATGAAGTAGATGAAAAGTTCTGCAATTTTCAAAGTAATTAGTCATTTAATTGAGGGTATAATAGGTAAAAAAATATTCTTTCTTGATTTGTCAAAATGGACAAGTAAATAGGGACGGAGGGAGTATAAAGAAAGATTTTTGTTTTCCAAAAATAGTCACCAATAACTATTCTAGACTTTCATATATGAAATTTTAAATTGTAGGATAATGATTAATTTTTTTTAACATAAAGTCGAAAAAGTCTGAAAAGGATAAAGTGTTCGGAGATACTTTTAGCCACCGGAGGACCGACTCAATGAGCACCTTTGGGCGGTGCTTTTTCGAACACCTTACCCCTAACCTCACAAGGGGTAGGAGGGTTGTTTCTGATAAACCTCGACTCAAGTAGAGATGAAAAGGAAGCAATAACAAAACACTAGTTGAGTTCAAACCAATAAAAAGAATGAAGGACCTAGTAAATTGAACCGTACAAAATTGTAATGTTGATAATCTTTCCTAAAATTTATCTAAATTAAACTCTCCTCTAAGCAGTCACTGTTTGTTTTTGAGCATAAGTTATCCCTTTCTCAATGCTAGCTTTCAACTCTGGCTTTAGAGCTTCCAATGCCTTTTGTTCATACTCAGTTAATCCACGGAGATCAGATGAAATCAAAGCCTCGACGCCATTCCTTCCTAGTTTAACTCTTGATGCAAAGAATGGAAGTTCCGTCAAGTCAGATTGCACGTAAGAACACTCGTAAACATCAGCATCACCATCAAGGGCACGAAGTGAGGATTCGATAAATCTAGCTGCTGCATATGCCATTGACAGTGTTGCAGATCCTGCTCCAGCCTTTGCCTCAACGACCTCGGTCCCAGCATTTTGGATCCTCACGGTTAGTTCCTGCACTTCTTCTGCGGTGAAAGTAGTTGATGGTCTTGTCTTTGACAGCAAAGGCAGAATTGTTATCCCTGCGTGCCCACCAATCACGGGGACGTCAACGTCTATGAGTTTCAGGTTTTTCTTCTGCGCGACGAACGTGTTTGCCCTGACAACGTCCAGGGTGGTAACACCAAAGAGTTTTTTAGGATCATAAACACCCTTTTGCTTCAGAACCTCGGCAGCAATCGGCACTGTGGAGTTGACTGGATTGCTGATAATGTGGATAAAGGCATCTGGGCAGTTGTCAGCAACAGCCTCAACCAAGCCTTTCACAATATTAGCATTAATGTTGAACAAGTCGTCTCGTGTCATACCAGGCTTTCTCGGAACGCCAGCTGGTATGACAACTACGTCTACACCTTTCAAAGAATTGGCCAACTCAGAAGCTCCCGTAAAGTCAAAAACCTGAGCGGGAGTGTTGCAATGGCTGAGATCTGCTGCGACTCCTTTGACATTTGCAATATCATAAAGGTGCAACGATGATACTAGCGGCGACATCTTAATCAGAAGAGCTAGAGACTGGCCTATACCGCCAGAGGCTCCAAGAACAGCCACTTTATAAGATGCTTGGGGCTGAACATGGTTCCAAGATCTCTGCTTTTCGTTTCGGGCTTTAGGAGTAATGGATTGTCGAAGAGCTGCAACACTTTCATTTCCTAGAAATGACGACTCGGATTCACATCGTACAAATGCCTCTGCCTTAAGGCCACTGAAATTCCTAAGGTAGTTCCTGGTATTGTATTTCACAATGAAGGCTTTTGATTGTAATTTTGGGCTCGCTATGGAGCCAAAGGATGTAGCGGAACCAACTGAGAGAGTAGTTGCTGATGCTGCTGCCATTTCACCCACTGATACAAAAAATCAAGACAAAATTAAAGAAGAAAGAAATTAGAAGAATAATGAGGTTGAAAGAAATAATATCTAATTTTCTCTCTTTTCAAATCACAAAATAAATTTTTGCTTGTTCTCCTCCTAATTTGATACGAATTCCATAAATAGAATGATTTTTTCTCCAAATAATTTTTCTTACCCTTTGAAACACTAATCAGGCTTCTTATAAATTTCTAAACCACAATGAATTTTCTCTCCTTTGTAGGAGGAATAAATATTTTTTCAAAAAGTCTTTTATTTTGAAAAGAATTTTTTGTTACATAATCTCTTTCTTTACATCAATGTCTTCACAAGAATCATGAGATATTCTCTCTTTCTCTTTTGTTAAAAAAGTCACATGACCTAGAAATTTGATGGACATCTTAGCGACA
>NW_006239628.1:172698-173442 GCF_000226075.1 Solanum tuberosum | reverse complement strand
AAATACAAATAAAAAATACAAAACAAAGATAAAATGTCAAAAAAAGGAAAAAAAAGATGAATACAAATACTGGTCATAGAGAGATGCCACATCAAATTGTCAATATTCAGCTTTATATATACATATATAGGTTCATGCCCTTAGATGTTATTTTATTACTTTAGCTGGCATCGACATTTTTGTAAATCTGATATCTACTTTGGAACATTTTATAATGTGGCATAGGCTGACAATTGAGATCATAAATTTAAAATAATAAAATTTAAAATAATAAAATTTAACCGCTTTTTAAAAAAAATAATCATATAACTAATTTGATTTACACTCCAAAATTCATAGGTGTCACATAATTTACACATTAATTCTTCATTACTTAATATATGTAATTATATCAATAACATATAAATTGAAATTAAAAATACATATTTTATTTGAAAATCACGTAATAGTCCTATAAGGTATAATAATTAACAACTTAACATATTTTAAAATTTTAGTTGACTCTCCGAATTCCATATGTCTCATGTAATTGAGACAGAGAAAAACATATATTGGTTTAAAATTAATAAAAATATTATAAATTATAATAATTAACAACTTAAAATTTATAAAAAAAAACCTTTAAAATTTTTTAGTTGGCTCTCCAAATTCAATCGGTATTACAATAATTAAAACATAGAAATTAACATAGATTGGACTCCTGCTGACATTTATGTTTCCTTTTTCTAAATTTTCTCTTTTATA
>NW_006239628.1:154213-172647 GCF_000226075.1 Solanum tuberosum | reverse complement strand
CATATAAACAGTTTTTGTTAACTTTCAAAATTTCATCTATGCCGCATAAATTGGGAGAAATATAGATATATAGATATTTTAAGTTGCTAATTATTGTGAGTTATAGTACGTTTTATGTAATTTTCATATATATTACTCGGTCCTGATTTATGTGATACAAATGAAATTTCAAAAGTCAATGAATTTTTTATAAGTTTTTTTTTATATTAACTTGTTAATTATTGTGATTTCTAATATATTTACGTAAAACATACTCTAAACACAAATAATTAGCAACTTAAAATATATAAAAACATACTAAAAAATTGATTAACTTCAAATTTCATATGTACCACATAAATTAAAACAGAAACAGTGACATATATTGGGCCCCGTGCTGGCACGGGGTCCAAATCTAGTGTATATATATATATATATCACTTACACCAACAACTTAGGTGCAAGAGATGCACTATGATCTGATTGATTTGCGGCCTCCCCAGTGGCCACAATATTTCTAACCTAAAGAGTCTTTTTCTGTAAAGCTATTTTGAAAAATAACCACTTCTTGAATAACAAGAAATGCTAAGATATAAATTTCTATCATCCTCATTTTTCTTCTTAAAATTTATTATTATTGTTGGAGATTTTAGGATGGGCTGTATTTTTTTTTTCCATTTAATTTGTTAGAATTTATAGTGTGTATGGCCTGGTAGGGGACATGCATTTGATAAGTCAAAATGTTGAAAAAATAAACATCAAAGAAATTTTGGAAATTTCCTAAATGACCTATCAATTTCAACCTTCTTGGGTATTTTTGATGGACATTCCTATCTGAACGCGGTCAAGAATATGAGATTTGTAATAAAATAATTTTCAATAGAATTCGTTGGAAATTCCATCGGTAATTCAATTTTTTTTAGCGAGATAATAAGAATCCTTTTCCTTAAGATGGCCTTGGTGCAATTTACAATGTGGGTTTGCTATAAAGTAAAGTGTTTTTGTCAAAAGATGTTTTCATGGAAAAGTGTTTAAAAAAATTTAATTTTCAACTCTTTTGCTATCCAAATAAAGGCCTGTGGATAAATGAGGCCCCTCCAAGTTATTGGGATCTAAGTTGTGCTTTTTTTAATTTTGGTTTAACTTAGCAGAACAATTTAGATCATGTAATAGTTTGGAATGCCAAACTCAAAGATGTGGCATTTTACACAAATCAATAATCAATGAAGGTAGTTCAAATAAAAATATTTTATATAATCTAGACAACTACGGTTGGAGTACGGATGAATCATTAAAGAGTGGGAGTGGTGGGATGAGCCAATAATTAATGTGTAATGCGGTTTATGAAACTTGTTTTTTCTTATCTAATTTAATAGGATAAGTCATTTGTATCATTATTAACAAAAAAAATTTCTTAAGAAATTCAAAAATCTTGACCAATTAAACTTGAAAAAGTTGAAAAGTATTTTCCTTCGTACCAATTAACATGTATTTGATTTGAAGGAAAATATTTTCCACAAAACCAAAGATTTTTTCGGAAAATAAGTAATTTTCTAACTTAGTTTCTTTAGTTATAACTTATAAGCAAGGACAATATTTTATCCCAAGAGCATTTAGATACAATCTGCACAAATATAATGATACTAAATATTATGATACTGAATCACCTTTCACACATACCCAAAACCTTGTCCTGACCCAAGACCTAACCTAACCTTAACCTCAACACCGACTCGTAACATGACCTTGACCCTGATCCCGTCTCCAAAAATTCGTCCACAATCTGATCTTGGCCTAACCAAACTTGAGACCTGACAACCGACCTTAATCATGAACCATGATTTAGTGCCTACTTGGTACATAACCCTAATCTCAATTGAGGCTGGCGATCCAACCCCGAGCCAAGACTCGATTCTAACCTTGAGTCCAGATCCAACACTGACCCGAGACAAGACTTTGACACAATGATGAGTTTTGTGTCAAGATTGTGGCGGGTCCTAGGTCACATTTGGGGATTAAATTCTAATTAGGGTTAAGTCTTCGGTCGGGGTTTCAAGTCAAGGTCAGATCTCTGATTGATGTTAGAATTGAGATTTAGGCTCAAATTAGGGTTGAGTCAAGGTCTAGTAGAGGTTTTGGGTTGAGGCCGTGGGGAGTTGGGTCCTGGTCCAGGCTCCATCTTGGGGTCAAAGTCAGGATTGGTAGCCGATCGATGGTCTATGGCGTCTGGGTAGATAATTAGGTGGTGGTGATGAGGTTGGAAGAGAGTTTAGGAAAATAATTTTCTTACTTTACATATCTATTTCATAAATATTTTCCGAATATTTATGCCAATCAAATATAAAAAAAAATGGAATCCTTCATACCAAACACATCCAACAAAATTTCAACACGCCCTATCACCATCCTACTTAGCTTAATTTTCTCTTGGTCCTCAAGTAACAAAAGGTCTAGTAGAGGTTTTGGGTTGAGGCCGTGGGGAGTTGGGTCCTGGTCCAGGCTCCATCTTGGGGTCAAAGTCAGGATTGGTAGCCGATCGATGGTCTATGGCGTCTGGGTAGATAATTAGGTGGTGGTGATGAGGTTGGAAGAGAGTTTAGGAAAATAATTTTCTTACTTTACATATCTATTTCATAAATATTTTCCGAATATTTATGCCAATCAAATATAAAAAAAAATGGAATCCTTCATACCAAACACATCCAACAAAATTTCAACACGCCCTATCACCATCCTACTTAGCTTAATTTTCTCTTAGTCCTCAAGTAACATCTTTTCTTTGCCCTTCAATTTACATGTGATGAATTTATTGATTGTTTATTCACATTAATAGTTTTGAATAATTTTCCTTTAAAATGTGTTATAAGATAATCTTTTTTTTCCCCAAAGGACGACCTACTTATTGATCAAGGACTAATAAAGACTTTAAATTCAACAAGCATAATTAATGCCAACCACTTCATTGCATCCGACTAAAGATTAATACTCCCTTCGTACGTATAAGTATCGTTTTAGTTTATTTTACATTCATTAAAAAATTGTTACTTGTGCTCCAAGAGTGAATATTAAAGAGGAAAAAGACCCATTGATTTAAGGGCTGATTTTGACCTAGCTAGACACGCCTTAGAATATATATTTTCTATCCTAATTTATGTAACACAATTTAGATTTCTTAATTTTAATCCTGAATTCAGACAAAGAATCTTTGAGTTTTTAAAAATAAGAATAAGATATTTGAAATAAGAAGTTGAATGACAAGTCATAATAATTAACAGTTCAAAATATTTTAAAAAAAAATATAAAAAATTACGATAAAAGAAAAACTCATTTAATTAAATTTGAACGATGAGATTGAATAGTCTTGCATATGTTGGGAGTTGTTGAGCGAGGTAACTCAAGAACAATAAACTATATACATCTTTTCCAAACGATATATTAAATGAGTTGGGAATCGAAGAATGGTGTTATGGTACATTACAAATGTTCTTTTAGTTATATGTCTCCTTTTATAGAATATCATGATTATAATATAACACAAAAAGCAATAAATGAAAGGACAATTTGCATAAATTTCACTAGTTTAGGAGCTAATTACTTAGATAAACTCTAGTTTGCAATATTACGTATCTTATCAGATTTTGGTGCGTCTATATACATCAGATACGTCCAGATACATGTATCTCACGATATATGAGGTCAAAATTGTTCTTGATACATTGTACCAAAGTAGATTCATATGTATCTGAGATACATAACAAATCTCGTTTGCCTCTCTTCCATCTCACTCGCCACTCTCCTATGTATCTGGTATCCCGATACATGTGAATTACACTAGATACATCTATATAGTGTGTATCTAGTGTTATTCAAATGTATCTGAGATACATAACAAAATCTAACTTGCCTCCCTCCCCATCTCACTCGCATCTCTCCCTATTTTAGTGTATATATATGGTAGCAAAAATACATGTATATGAGTATATCTTTTTCAATATATAGTAATAAACTGTTAATTAATGGTAAGATACGTAATAGTTTGAATATATAGGTAATAATAATATATATGATAGTGAAGCTAAGTACGTCTAATTAGGTGGGTTATCTCGTAGTACTCCAAGATTTCCTTGCTAGAAGAAATTGCCTTGCAAATTGTATTAGAAAATCAAAATTTCCTAAATGTAGAAAAAGGTGACATGTTAATGAATTTAAAATGATAATGTTCAATGAGGTTGGTAATTGATCAATTTTTTTTGAAATTTCATGAACTTTTCTATAATGTTTCTTTTTTCATGTTTTTTGACTAATTCAAGGCCTCCTAACAAAACATGTTCCTATAAATTCTAACCAAAATATTAAGAAGAGAAGAAACTTTATTTTAACTTAAAGAAATGAAGATAATTTTAACTTTTATCATTGCATTACTAGTTATACAAGAAGTGTCCATTTTTCACAATAGATGTATACACAAAGCCTCTATAGGTATAGGAGTGTGGCTAGTGCTGGCTGTTCCTGCCCAGAAGAGACCAAAACCACCATCTCCACCACCACCAAAGGGCGGGCCAATAACTGGCCAACGAGCTAGGTCAACATTAGTTCCTCCCCCACCTCCATATTTAACGAGTCCTATAAGGGTATAAATGACCTTAATGAAAGAAGCTTTGATATTCGTCCTTAAGTTGTGTTGCTTATGAACGATTTTAACATCTTTGTTTAGTTTGTTTTATTAATGTACCAAAAATAAAGATAATTGTTGTTTGTTATATCCATTTTGTATTTTGTATTTCTCTTAAGAAATAATAATTATGTGTTATTTTATTAAATTATCCTTATGAATGGTACTTTGGAACTTTACTAAAATCGTAGCCTCAACAAAATTTAAATTACGAGAAATGCAACCTAGGAACTAATCTTAATCCCTATAATTAACAATAATTTGCTCATACTATTAAGTCCCCTAATCATTAGTTTAACCTACTAATTGTTTCATGTTTATACATAATTAGGCCCGTCTGCATCGGTCGGTTCGGTTCGGTTTTAAGTATTATCGGTTCGGTTTATCGATTTTCAATTCTTAAATACATTAAACCAATAACCAAACCAATAAGAGATCTTTTATCGATTTTTGTTTATCGGTTTTAGTCCTTAATAGTTCGGTTTTTGGCTTAACCAATAAGAAAATACTTATAAAATAAATATATGACTTCTCTAATAAATTTGATGCGACAACACAATAATGTAATGAAAAAACTATACAAGTGTAACACAAAGAGAAATTAAGAGGAATGTGGTTCTTACTTTAGATTTTGACGTTTTGTATAATGTGAAGTTGTGAACTAAAAATCACTTTGAAGTGTTGAAGGCTAAAGGATAAAGACAGTAACTAATAAGGTATTGAGATTAATATATAATATTTATGTACAAGTAAATGTAGTAAATTATTAGTCTTAATGGGTTATCGGTTTACCCAATAACCAATAATCAATACCGAATCGATAACCCGATATTTTCTTTTATAAAACCATTAAAAAACCGTTAATCTAATAACCCAATAACAATAAACCAACAACACTTTTTTCGGTTTGATTTATCAATCGGTTCGGTTTTTACAAGCCCCTAAATTACGTCCTGTCGTCCCATTCATTAATTTGGCCAAATCATTTTCTCCATTACTTCCAATATTTTACTTATCATTATTTGTTTTCATTAGAATAACTCAAATTCTTCCAAAGAAACGGGACATTTACAAGGTTTCTTTTGATCCTTATATTATTCTTCTAACAAATAAAAAGAAAAAGTTATAAACCATATTCCAAAAACCTCCAACAATAAGAGCATGCTCCTAGATGATTGTTACGTATTGTTTCATAATGTTTCTTATCATATTATATTGTATTGTATTATATTATATCGTACTGTATGTACTGCTTAAATGAATATAATGTTTGGATAGAATGAATATAATCTCTACTTCTTTTGCTAATAACAATATATTAACGGACTGAATCTCTGTAACAATCTGATCCGTCATTTTTTAAATACAACTCATGCGAGCCTCAAGTTTTTTCTTGAACTTCAGTGCCCAATTAAGAATTACACATGAATATCTTATACCATTCAATGGGGCAACAAACTAAATACAATAACTACGCCTCAGTTGCAAACACACTGGGGTCTACTATACAAATTTTTATTTCTTCAATTATTGAACAAATACAACAATATACACTAACAAGTCACAAAGAGTGCTATAATTGAAATAGTGAAAACACACACACACACACATATATATCACTTACCAACAAAGTTTCACTTGGTGTAGGAGATGATCTATGGCCTGACTTATCCGCGGCCTCTGGTGGTGGAGGCGGCAGAGCAGGCCTCAGTGCAGAAACAGCCAGTGGCCACATTTCTACACACCTAAAGTGGCTATTTCTGTAAAGTTATTTTGCAAAATAGCCACTTCTTGTATAACAAGAAATGCTAAGATATATATTACTAATTTACTATCATCCTCATTTTTCTTCTTAAAACCTTATTATTATTATTATTATTGATGGAGATTTTAGGATAACTCTTTTTAATTCGTTAGTATTTATAGTGTGTATGGCTTGGTAGGGGCCATGCATTTGATTAGTCAAAAATGTTGAAAAAAACAAAATCAAAGAAAAATTGGAAATTTCCTTTATCTATTTCACAAAAAGATAGAGGGTATTTTCGATGGACATTTCTATTGGAACGTTATCAAGAATATGAGATTTCTAATGAATTAATTTTCATTTTCATTAGATAATTCGAGTTTTTTTAGTAGTGATTACGATAATCCTCTTCCTTAGGATAACAATGGTGTGGGGCGGTTATAATTATACAAGTTCACCCTTAGCACATGTTTGCGATAAAAAAAATATTTTTAAAAATAAGTTTATTTTTTATTTATTTTCAGGTGCTCGATAAGTAAACAAAATATATTATCGTGAAATATTTTATATAATATAGACAAACACTATTGGGATGTAGAGAGTGGGAGTGGTGGGGATGGGATATTGTGTTGGAAGGATGGGAGGAGACAATTCATGTGTAATTGCTATTTATAAACCTCACTCATTAGGGAATTAAATTAATTTTTATCATTTAAAAAAAAATTGTTTTCCTATAAAAATATTTTTTTAAAATCTTGACCAACCAAACATTTAAAAAATAGAAAAACATATTTGGTACGAAAAAAAAAATATTTCCTAAAAGGGGAGGTGGAGGCCGGGAAGATAGTGAGTAGGAGCCAATGGTGGGTTCGGGGGCTGGGGTTAGAGGTCGATGGTCGATGACTTCTATGGGTGGATTAGGTGGTGATCATGACTCATGAGGTTTAAAGAGAGTTTTGAAAAATATTTTAATTTCCTTATTTTATGTAGGAAGTCATTTCGTTAATATTTTACTTGGAAATTTCAATTAATCCGTCCCATCACTATCTTATTCTCTCTTGGATCTCAAGTAACAACTTTTCTTTGCCCTTCACCTCCACGTTTTGAGAAAGATTAGTCTTCGATTCACATTAGTTTTGAATAATTTTATTTTGAATGTATTATAAGATGATCACTTATTGAAGGACTAATATAAAGAGTCAAATTCAACAGGCACACTGCCAAATACTTCATTGCCATATTGGAAAAGGCATAATACATAAATATGCTTTAATTTTTAACTTAGTCGTAATTGACACTTACCCCTTCAACTTTGGATGTGTATAAGTTGGCATAAGTTGGACGGCATAGATATATCAGCCGAGGTCACGTTCAAGAACACGTTTATATATTATGTCATTGCTATATATAAAATTCATAGCATCATGGACTAAAGAATAGTACTCATAGAATTGCCACATCATAGAATTAAAAGTCATATTTGGATCATATCTTGTAAATACTCCAAGATTTTCATGAATTTTTCTATGACGTTTTTTTTATTTGACTAATTCAAGTCCTTCTAACTAAATATATATACCTATAAATTCTAATAAAAAATTAAGAACATAATAAACAAGTCCTAAATTAAAGAAATGAAGATGATTATAACTTTTATCATTGCATGACTAGTTATACAAGAAGTGTCCATTTTTCACAATAGATGTATACACAAAGGCTCTATAGGTATAGGAGTGTGGCTAGTGCTGGCTGTTCCTGCCCAGAAGAGACCAAAACCACCATCTCCACCACCACCAAAGGGCGGGCCAATAACTGGCCAACGATTTTAATGAAGAATCTTTGATACTCTAGAGTAATGCATTTAAGGACATGGAGTTTGTCCTTCTTCTAATGGACTTAAGTCGTACTATTGCTTATGAACGATTTTAAAATCTTTGTTTGATTTTTTCTTTTATGTACCTAAAAATAAAGATTATTGTTGTTAGTATACATAACAACGAATAAATTTTTTCTTTTTTTATACACTCTATGTTTGGTTTTACTTGTATCCATTTTGTATTTCTCATTCCTATTAAAAAAATAATAATTAAGTGTTTGTTTTATTAAAAAATTATTCTTATGAATGGTACTTTGAAATTTAAATTTGAATAATGGTATTTCAATTAGTTTGGAAAATGGTTACTCTCTCTAGATTTGTTATAGTAGAAGTAAAAGTAAAAAAATATTTTTATTATACTCGACTGGGAAAGAAAGGACTAATTATTTTGCATTGCAATTTCTTTTTATGTCTAAAGCATTTGGTATGAAAAATCACGACATGCACCTCTGCAAGATTTGAATAAAATTCACTAAAATTGTGAACCTCAAAAAATTTCATATTACAAGAAATGAAACTAATATTATTCCTAATCCCCCCTAAAACAATCCTTCTAAAGAAAGCTGAAAATAGGTAAAATTCAATCGTAATCCAAAAACAAGTTATCTAGATTTGAAGACGATAAAACATATAAATATGATATAACTTTAACAATTTGGTTCATTATATCATATTGCATAATATTATTTCACGTCAAACTATGTTATTAATGCTTCAACCATATTATTGTTATTTCACTGAATCGAAACAAAAAAAAATAATCACGATTTTATTAAATCACCATGTCAATCCCTTGAAATTTCAATCCGCATCGAATTATTGTCATCCCTACTTTTCCTTTTCTTTCTTGGACCTCAAGTTATAACTTTTCTATGCATTTCACATCCATGTGTTACAAAAGATTGATAAAAGTCTCCAATTCACATATATGTTGTATAGACTTTAAATTCAAGTACGTACCATATATATAACCCCATATACCCTAAACCTAAGGTAATAAGAAACAAGTCCCAATTTATTTTTTTAAAAATGAAGATGGTTATAACTTGTATCATTGCATTACTAGTTATACAAGAAGTGGCCATTTTTCAAAATAGCTTTACAGAGAAAGCATATTTAGGTATAGAAATGTGGCCACCGGCTGTTTCTGGCCAGCGGAGACCGCGTCCTAGGTATGGTTATTTTGAATTTTGAAAATAAAATTAAAAAAGTACGAATTCAAATTAATTAAGCTAGATCAGATACTAGATAAGGAGATATTATATGAGAAAAAAAGAGCATCTAGATGTAAGAAAAAATGATCAATATTTTGGGATGGAACTAGTCCCATCACTTTCTTGAATAATAAAATTATTTAGTCCAAGTCTTATGACTTCTATAAAAACACGGTTTTGTAAGATATATTTCATATCTTTAAAGACATTATTCAATGTTTCAACAGACGGCTAGAGAAGAAATTAATTAATAAATTAATGATACATGTTTTCCAAGTTTTGATCCTTATTTTCTTTGATAAAGAAATGAACGTTGTGACTAACTCAATCTAAAGAGCTAGTTCATTCGGAGAGGATTGTCAAGACCATATAAATAAATCACTTTTCCTGATCATCGCCATCGATGTGGGACTCGATCTCTCTGAACGTTCAAGATTGGATATTTGAAACTGGGACAATATAATCTAGGAACCCGACAATGGGTAAACAATAAGATGTGATGGTAGTGACTTTAATTTGATACTATATTGCTTTTTTTTTTAAAATGAGTCGAGACCCTTAGTTTAACTCAACCACAAAACTAGATCATGAGGTGATCAAGAGTACGTACCCAAGATAATAGGATTTTATGAGATCCAAAATTGTAAAACGATAGGCGTTAATAATTTATTTTTATAATGATTTTTCATCTGGTATTCAGTACTTGCTTTAAATTGTTCGATTAATTTGAAGACAAGTTCAACACAAGTAGGTTGAAAATTATTAAAGTCATATTGCAAGCTAATGGACTTTCTTTGATGTTTGTACTTTTCAACAATTTTGGATAATCAAATACCTTCGACCTAGACATAAACATTATAAAATTTTTATGAATGCTACTATATATATAACTCATATTCCCAAAACCTCAAACAATAAGCTTTTAGAAATCATGAAAATGATTATAACTTGTATTTTTGCATTACTTGTTATACAAGAAATGGCCAATTTTTCAAAATAGCCATTTAGAAATATGGCCACTACTAGCTGTTTATGCTGAGATGATGAGACCTTCTCCGCCACCACCACCACCACCAAAGGCCGCATCAACTATTAGGCCAAGATTACTAATTGTACCACCTACCCTGCCGTCTCCATAGTTGTCTCAAAGTTTTGATTTGTTGGTGTGCAGAGATGGAGCTAGGATTTTGAGTTTATAAATTTTGAATTCTAGAAAATGTAGCTCACTAGATTCTTTGTAAGTTATTTATACGTAATAAGTAGATATGAAAATACAAAATAGGGTTTGAGTCAAAATTATTGAGTTCTGGTGAAGTTGTAGGCTTGTAGCTCCACCACTAATGGTGTGTTACCATGTTCATATTTTCACTATGTGTATGATTGCGTTTAGTACTTCATATAATAAAGCAAGGCTTTCATTCTTTCTCTCCCTCTTTTTTCCCCTTCATTTTAATACTTATATAGGAATCTGACTAAATTCTAATTTGTGACAATACTGGGGTTGTGTCTTTTCTTTGTCTTTTCTTTTTTTAAAAGGATGAGAAGGAAAAGGGGGAGAAATGTTTATGAGTTGTTTGATCAGTGAACAAGTTTATTATATGAGAATTATAATTAATGATAAGATAATAATAAGGGGATTAACAAGAATGGAATTATTTAATCAGTGAATATAATATTTCTGAGAATATAAAATTAGATGTGTCCGAAATTAATTATTTCAGGATAAGTTATTCCATCACGTATATATGATAACTTATTCTATCACTAAGGTATAAATAGTAGGATAAATAACTCAGAATAACATAATACCTCCAATCAAACACATAATTTTGAGAGAATGAATGCACTATTATAAAAGCCAAATATGAGAGGCTTGTTGGTCTATATTAAGTGAATTGTTGGCCCGCTCCTTCAGAACTATTCCCCACACCCCCACCTCCATATTGATCAAGGTGCTATTTGTTATAGTTGGATGACAATATAAGTTTAACATACAATAATTAGTATGTATAGGTTACTCAAATTCATATTAGAAGGTCAAAACGAGGTCCTTTCCTCACTAGTTGTCTAACTATAGTAGTAGGTCTAAAATGGTCCCTTAACGATACACTTAACGGATTTTTGTTGAGAGATAATAAAATTAGACAACGTACATAATTAGTTGTTTAAAAATGAAGTAGTTATCGTAAAAATATGGATCTTGTGTCTAACACATAACCTCAAAAATAAAGCTATAGAGTTCATGAGGAGAGAATTTTCTAAGGCCATATAAGGAGAACATTCATCTCTTTTCATTTGATGTGGGACTCTTCAACATCCCAAGGGCGGAGCCACCTTAGGCGAAGGGTGTTCCGGTGCACACCCTTCGTCAGAAAATTATATGGTGTACATATGTTAAGTGTTAGTTAATATGAGTGTATATTTAATTTTGTACACTCTTAACACAACTGAGAGGAAAATTTGCACTCTTCGCCAAGTTTCTAGCTCCGCATCCCACCTCACGCTCACGATTGGACATCTGGAGGTAACAATAATTGGGATGGGTTCTATTCTACTACCATGTGAAAAGATAGATCTTGTTCTATTTCAACCTCAAAAACTAGCTCATGAATTATTTTTTTATCCGAAATTACGTAATGAAACACACTCATCTCTTTTTATCCTACGTGAGACTCTTCAACAGTTATATTTTATTAAAAGAAGGTATAGTATCTCAAATGGCAATTTCAACATCCATGTATTAGTCCTTATGTATATTAGTATCCTTATCAATTCAGATTACAAATTTAATATAATTCAATAATTTTAGCCTTTCACCTTCATGTGTTATGAAAGATAAAAGTCTCCCATTCACATGTATAATTTCTAGAAGTAACACGTTTGATGAATTTATTGATCATTTATTCACATTAGTTGTAAATAATTTTCCTTGAACTGATTATTGAGTGATGTATTTAATATTATCTTCGTTTTTTTCCTCAAGGAGACCCACCTCTTCAAAGACTAATAAAGACTTTAATTAAAGGCGGAATGACCTAAGAGATTTTTATATTTGGCTCGAATTGTCACTTGGACACTTGTACTTCATAAGGTTTCATCCAGGCACTATAATTGTTAAATCACCTTATTTTAAATCATTCTGACAATTGACTGATCTTATGTGTCAACTTATTGATTAAGCAGGAATAATACTTTAATTTCACGCGTATAACGTGCGTAAACATAATTTTTTTTATCAAAATAATTATTAAAATAAATAAATAAGAAAATAAAAAAATAAAACACTCCATCTAACACCACTTTCTTCTTCCCCCACCCCACCACCTCCTCTTCTTCTTCTTCTCCCAGTTCTACCACCTTCAAAAACAATAATTTCATGTGTAAATGTTTGTATTACACGTACATTTACTAGATGAGTAAAAGGTTTACAATATAGAGTTTCATTGGGTTTATGTGTTCATTTAGCAAAATCGTAAGTAGAATGATCTAGGTGACGATCCGAGTCAAGTAATTTCACCTCAATTAAATTCAACAAGTTGAGGTAGGTCTCGAAAAAAATATCAATTAAATGAGGCGTAGATTGAGGTTTTTTTGGCTTGCTTTAATTTTGTATATATCAAAATTAATAATTCCCTGCCAGAGTTTGGTGAGGATTAATTGATTAATGCGTAACGGAAACATTTTTATTTATTTATTTACTTATATATAGTACACTTATTTTGTTTCTTGGTCAAACACATTTTATTACTATCATATTTAGAAACAAAAGAAAACATGAATCAAAAATAATTTCACTCACAATAATCTTTAAAAATAAAATCTAAGCATTCATAAAAACATATCTTACTTCTATAACTTTGAATAGCAAAATTGCAATAAAATAGCAAACAAAAAAAATCAAATTAAAATCGGAAAATAAGTAGTACATGGTGGAGTGGATGCATTGTAACTTTGCAATAGGGTGAAACTAGCCGCTGTAAAGTCGGCTAGCTAGGAAAATCTTGATTGAAAGTTCATATATATTTCTATTTTCTTCTATATTTGACTAAGTCAAATTATGATATCTTATTGATTGTTAAAATTTCTCAAAATAACTATGATTAATAGATAATTCATAATTGAATCGAGAAAATCAACTATAAATCTCAAATTCTGGATCAAGCCTCTACATACTTTGCAAGATTCAAAAAACAACCTAGCCTCTCAAGCTCGATTTTTGCATAAAATTTATGTGATCATTCGATTAATAAAATCTACAAATCTTCTCATAGTTGTAGCATAGTGGTGGTGAGCGTGGTGCTCATGGATAGCTTACCGATGATGATGAAGAAGGTGGTGGGGCTAGCGCCTATACAGTACTGGTGGAGGTGGTGGTAGTGATGGTAGAGTTGGTACTGGTGAAGGTGGTGGTGGTGATGACAATGATGATGGTGGTGGTGGTGGTGATACTAGTGCTAGTGGTGGTGGTGATGATGATGGTGGTGGTGGTGGTGGTGATGGAGGTGGTGATGATGATGGTGGACCCAGTACTGGTGAAGGTGGTGGTGGTCCTGGGGGTACATCACGCTTCCAACGACGTCCTACATTATGCTCTGGTGTTGGCGGTGCTGGTACGACTCCACCCTTATCCCGATCTAAACTTTTTAATGCTTCTGCTGAAAGACTACAACACTTGTGGTTCACCATCACTAATTCATGGATGAGTATGGAAATTAGTAGACATGAAATTTTGTATGTAGGCTTCATTGTGAAAATAAGTTTACCAAAGCTCCACTATGATACATAATGTGAAATAATATCATATTACGCTAATAACTTAAGTTTTTAGATATGATGCTTAATTAACACAATTTCAATTTATAATAGGGATATTAGAGCATATATATAATGAAGTCTCTGGTGCAAGTCTCACTATATCATTTATTATAAGAAAAATAATCAAATTCTCACCAATGAAAACTCCTCATATATAGATCCTAATAACACACACATATACATTATCATATCTAACTAAAAACTTTAAATAAGATCATCACTAATCTCGACATATAAATTTTTTGGGTCGTTTGGTACAAAGATTAATAACGTAGGGATTGATAATACAGTGTTTATTTTTATCAAGTGTTTGATTCACCTCATTTTGTGTTTGGATTAAAACTTTATAAAAAGTTTCTTTCCAATTATACCCTTGAATTATTATGTAATTGGTCAAGGTAGATAATTTCCATTTGCTGGAAAATATTAGTACGATTTTTCTATGGCCTTCTAACTAGCTAGAAGAAGAACAATTTTGTTGTCATATTTACTAGTTTTTTCACTTGAATTATTTGAAGATAAATAATTATCATCTTAATAAATTGATCACTCACAAAAGTCAATTTTCAATTTAAAAAAGATAAACCATCTACTTTTAAAATCAAAATTACGATAAGCAATGATAAAATTAAATAAATCATTTACACATAATGGTAAGTTATTGTTTTAATAATAGGTAAATGTAGAGGTAGCTGGCTGAAACAAATGCATAATAATTCCCTGCCAGAGTTTGGTGAGCATTAATTATTTTCTGTTCAAACACATTTTATTATTATATATATTTAAAAACAAATTTAAAAAAAAAACATGAATCAAAAATAATTTCTCTAACAATAATCTTCGAAAACCAAATCTAAGTACTCATAAAAGAAATATTTTCTGTACTTCTATCCTTTTGAATAACAAAATTGCTCATGTATCGAAAATAAAATAGCAAAATAAAAAATCAAATTAAAATTGGAAAATAAGTACTCCTACATAGTGGGAGTGGACACATTGTAACTTTGCTAGCAAAAGAAATCTTGAATGGAAGTTCATATATATTTCTATTTTTTCCCATCTCTGACCAAGTCAAATCCCGATGTCTTATTAATTATTAAAATTTCACAAAATAACTATAATTTACTAGATAATTGAATTCAATAAATCAATCATAAATCTCAAATCCTAGATCAATATGCCTCTACAAACTTTACAAGATTTAGAAAACACTTACTAGCTCTAAAGCTTGATATTTGCACAAAATTTACATGATTCGATTAATAAGATCTACAAATTAAATCTTCTCATAGTTGTAGCATAGTGGCAGAGAGTGTGGTGCTCATGGATACCTTATTATCGGTTATGGTGATTGTGATGATGATGAAAATGGTGGTGCAAGCTCTAGTGGTGGTGGAGATAGTACTGGTGATAATGGTGGAGGTGGTGATACTAGCGTTAGTGCTGATGGAGGTGGTGGTGATGATGATAGTGGAGAAGATGCTGGTGAAGGTGGTGATAATGATGGTGGAGGTGACAATACTAGCGCTAGTGTTGGTGGAGGTGGTGGTGGTGGCTCTAGTGGTACATTACGCCGCCTCCAACCACTTCCTATATTATGCTTTGGTGGTGGTGGTGGTGCTGCACGTCCACCAATATTCCGGTCTAAACCATCTACCTCTCCGGCAACATTGTAGGAAAATTGATGTATTGATGCTTCTACAATATTGGAACACTTGTAGTCCACCATCACTAATTCATGGATGAGTAGGAATACTAGTAGACATGAAATAATATATGCATGTCTCATTGTGAAAACAACTTTATCAAATCTCCACTATGATATATAATATGAAATACTATCGCTTTACTATAATAACTCAAGTTTTTAGATGTAATATTTAACACAACATATAATATTAAAGCATATATATAATGAGGTTTTTGGTTCAAGTTTCACTATCACCATTCATTTTAAAAAGATATATCATGCTTTTAACTTTAAAAAAATAATAATCAAATTTGCACATGAGAAGATTTATCTAACTAAAATCTTTAAATAAGATAATCACTTACCTCGATATATAAACTTTGTGTTTAATCCCTCAAAAATAACATATTTAAAAACAAATTATCCAGATTCAACCATATAATATGTAGAGCGCTTTCTACTTTTTAGAATATTTTGAACTTATATATAATCTCATTAAAATTTTGACGAAATGAAAGATAAAAATATTTTTTTTGAGTAGTCCCATCATTTTTCCCCAAAAAAATAAATGTTTTGGTCTGGTCCCATGGCTTTTATGTTAACACGGTTTTGAAATTGAAGTCTTTATCACCATTAAATGGTGTGATGGATCGATAAATACCCCTCTTCTTATATTAATATTAATTTTCCATCTTATTCCAAATAATTGTCCCAAATTACTCTATCAATTTACTTTTATGTATTTTGTCAAAGAACTTCTTTTTTATAAATAAAAGAGAAACATGAATCAAAATACATAATAAATTCTCTCACAAGACCTAATCCTTTATAAATCTATTATTCTTAAAACCAAATCTAAACACTCACAAAAACAAACATGTGGGAGAGGACATGATGTCGTACGTCTCGAACCCAATAATAAATATATATTTTAGAATTCAGAATTTAAAAACTCAAAATTCTAACTCTACCTCTGTCATTTCATGAACAACTTGTCGGTGCTGATGATGGTGATTGTGGTGGCGGCGTAAAAGGGAAATGCATATGAGATACCATACTAGCCTGTGGTGGTGTGATTCTTGTTTTTTTCCCTTTTAAACCTCTTAGCTCTCTAGCAATCTTGAATTGAGAAAACAATTTCTTGTAGGAATTATCATATTGTTGAATAGACCTTGATGTTGCTTCATGAATAATACAGGATATTAGAAGAAATGAAAGTATACAATATGCAAGCCTCATTCTTTCAAATTTTCAAATAGTAATGAAGTTTCTTGAAAATTAAGTTCACAACATTCCAATTTATATTACTCTCTCTCTAATTACTTCTTCTTTTTTTATTTGAACTCTTATGAATATGAAAATAATGGTTAAATCGAAGTCAACAGTCAATTGCTCATATCGAAAATAGAGTTGACTAGCGATTTTGAAGGAACTTGTTGGTTGACTTTTAAACCAAACCATATAAAATGTAATTATATATAACTTTATTAATAACTAACATTAAATGATTATCTAAAATAAATGGTGTACGTGACAACGTGAGTAACAACATTATTACTTAATGTATAACAAGTTGAATTATTCTAATAATTTTATTTAAAAAAATGCATGATATAACTTAAATCCGCTAAATAATTTAATTTATATCTTCATATACGACTATAAGAATAAAAAAATATTAGCAACTCATTTTTGAAAAGTTGATTCTCAAGTCTGTCATTCTGCTAAAATTGAGGTAATATTTATCAATATTCAAGAGGTAGGTTTAGACAATAATTTTGAAAAAGAATTAAACATTCTTTTGAATTTTATAGTCTAAAATATGTTATAATATTTGTATGATTATAAAAACTTGTCACTAAATGTAAAATAAAAATAAAAAAATTATTTTATATTTAAAAGTAGGGGTGTACATGACCGGGTTGGTTCAGGTTTTTCAAATATCAAACCAAACCATTTGTGTAAAAAATTTAAATTTATAAACCAAAACAAACTAATAAAATTTGGATTTTTTCGGATTTTTCAACCTCAGGTTGGTTCGGGTTTTTCAAATACCAAACCAAACCATTGTGTCGAATTTTTAAATTTATAAATCAAACCAAACTAATAAACCTCGGATTTTTTTAGATTTTTGGATTTTTTCTGTAAAGTTTGCATACAAACATATAATTAACTTGTGCTCCAAATATTTCTTTAGTCCAACCAAAATACAATTATCTACGGTGTTTCTTAAGAAAATAAAACAAAATATGAAATGAGTACTGATGATACTAAAATATTCAATAAAAAATAATAATGAAATCATCATATAAAATAAATATTGCAAAGTCATAATGAAAATGATCATAATTTAAAAGTACTAAATCATGCTAAAATAAATTTAATAAGTATTAGTTACATTACTAAATATTTAAGGAAAATTAAAATTAGATTATGCATTTTAA
>NW_006239628.1:149130-152680 GCF_000226075.1 Solanum tuberosum | reverse complement strand
AAGAAGAGAAACATTATGTTAAACAAAAACAAAAAAATCAAAATTGAAAGGTAAAAAGAAGAAGGAACAGAATGTTGAATTTTATTTTATTTTTAAAAAAAATAACGTGCAATTTTATGAAAAGTGATAAAAAGTAATAATAATAAAAAATAAAGTAAAGGTAAAAAAAAAGAAAAAAAAAATTTAACCAAAAATTATTTAAATGAAATAAGAAGAGAAACATTATGTTAAACAAAAAAAAAAAAATCAAATCAAAATCGAAAGGTAAAAAGAAGAAGGAACAGAATGTTGAATTTTATTATTTTTTTTAAAAAAAAACGTGCAATTTTTTTTTTTGGTCTTAACCTCTTTACCATTTTCTTTTCTAAACCTAATCCTAAACCCCCTAGAATTTTACCTCCTATTATAATTCAACTATCTACTCCCACTAAAACGACAATACTAAAATTCCCCGAACTCTAAAAAATCTAAACAAGACAGTTATAATAAATCAAAGAAGGTGGATATAAGTAAATGTATAGCTAATAAGTATACTATATCCAAAAACTAAGTCAAGCTAAGATATAAGTCAATGAAGCAACTGTGCTAGAAACACGGGACTCGAGGGGTGCCTTACACCTTCCCCTTGGTCAATAGAATTTCTTATCCAGATTTCTAGTTCGCAGACCATTAAAAATTAGAGTCAACTTTCTTTTGATTAGGGGTAAAAATTAGGTGACTTGGAACACCGAAACTCAATTCCAAGTGGCGACTCTGAAATAAAATAATCCCTTTTCAAAATGTCACTTTAATTGGAGAAACTCTATTTTTCAAACATTTTCGTTTGGGGAAAAATAGGGGTGTGACAATAATGAAAATGATCATAATTTAAATGTACTAAATAATGCTAAAATAAGTTTAATAAGTATTAGTTACATTACTAAATATTTAAGGAAAATTAAAATTAGATTATGTATTTTAATTATCTAAATCAATGTAAAACTAAAGAACAAATATTCAATATTGTTGTCATTTTTAGTGTTGAATTGATTTTCTTTTTGCATTAGTATTAATTTGATTTTGATTTAAGTTTTATTGTATTATCAACATCTATGAACTATAATCGTTATTAGACCATTCCGAATTCTAAGTTTTAAACTTGAAATAATACATTAAAAGATAAAAACTATGAAATAGTATAAGAAATATTTAAAATTATATCAAAGTAAATATTTTTTATGTATAAAAATAAAATTTTTAAAAATTACATATATAATGTCGGGTTGATTTGGTCTCGGGTTGGGTTTTTTAGTTAAAACCAAACCAACCCAAATATAGTCGGGTTTTTTTTCCAATACCAAACTAAGTCAAATCAAACCACTAGTCGAGTTTCTTTTCGATTTGACTCGATTTACGGTTTAGTTCAATTTTCGATTCAATTTTATACACCCCTATTTAAAAGGAGTCGATCTTTCTGAAACGTATTGGAAAAAATAGTATAACATAAACTTAAATGAAGTGAGTACTCAAAATATATATTTTATCAAAGAACTTCTTTTTAAAAGTAAAAGACAAACATGAATCAAAATACATACTAATAAATTATCTCACAAAAATCCTAAATCTTTTATTCCAAATCCAAATCTAAGCACTCACCAAAAAAATATGTGGGAAGCGACATGATGTCTCAAACTCAGTATAATATATTTTTTAAATTCAGAACCTATAAACTTAAAATTTTAACCACGTCTTGTTATTAGCTTGTTGGTGCTAATGGAGGAGGAGGTGGTTGTCGTGGAAGCGGCGCCGTAGGAGGGAGATGCATACCAGATCCCTTATTAGCCTCTGGTGGTGTCATTGTTATTTTTTGGCCTTTTACACCTCTTAGCTCTCTAGCAACTTTAAATTGAGAAAACAATTTCTTGTAGGAATAATTATATTGTTGAATGGACCTTGCTTTTGCTTCATATATATTCAAGGATATTATTAGAAGAAATGAAATTATGTATGCTAGCTTCATTCTTTCAAATTTTCAAGTAGTAATGAAGTTTCTTCAAAATTAAGTCATCACATCATCCCTATTTATATCAATATCATAATCCTAAGTCAAAGGATTGAAAAAATCAACGTTACTATTTGAACAACTTGAAGTTTTCTTGTTTTTGGTTTATTGATATGAAAGTGATGGTTAAATCGGATTCAATTGCCAACTACTTCTACCATAAATTGGATTGACAGATTCACTCTATCGTTTTTGAAAAATCGACTCTTTGACTCTGAGTCCTAAAGGTCAAAGCATAATAAGTTTATGTTACAATATTTATGTAGTTATATAAAATTGTTATTTAAGATTAAAAAAAAATGAAATAAATAAGTTAAATTATTTTTGTATTTAAAGGAGTTAGTCTATTAATGTAAACTTAAATGGCGCGTATATATAATCAACAATTGATTCATCCAAATCCAAATTCAACACTTACAAAAATTGGTACCTCCAAAATTTCCAAAAGGACCCCAATTGGCATCTCTAGTGTATTTTGATCTATATTGTTCAGATCATTTTAGAAATATTATCGAATGTGTATTGAATCCTCCAAAAACAGTATATTCCATACAACATATATATTGTTTTCAATTAACATTTTGGTTATGCTATCTCTATTGCAACTGTATTGCTTAATTGAAGAAATAAAACTGTTAAAATGAACTTGACTCGCGAAATCAACCTATCTAACATGTTAATTACGTAGGATCGAGCTATGATTTTTCAGACTAATTTGTTGGAGAACATGCTTCCAAGGAATCCTAAAATTAGACTTTGGTGATAATAACAATGTTGGTACATTTTTTTAAATTCTTGTTCAAAAGTTATTTTTAGAAACAAAAAAAAACATGAATCGTAATACATAATAAATTCACTCATAATAATCCTGAATCCATCCAACCACAACCAAATCTAAGACTCGCAACAAAAAGAACATATAAAGGGGGACTCAATCTTACTTATAGTTATGGCAAGCGTGGTGCTCATGCGAATGAAGCTATATATCTACTTACAAAATCACTAATTCTTAGCCCTTATATTTGTATTTTTTTAAAAATAAACTAGAACAAAATAATCTATCCTTTTCAGAATTGAAAATCTATAAACTTAAAATTCTAGCTCTGTCCCTGTCAACTCATGTTCAACTTATTGGTACTGATGGAGGTGCGGGTGGTGGTGATGGTAGTCACGGAGTTGGTGGTAGTGGTGAAGATGATGATGATGATAGTGGAAGTGGTGATAGTAGCACTAGTGTTGTTGGAGGTGGTAATGGTGATGGTGGTGGTGGCCCTGGGGGTACATCGTGTTGGGTTTTAAAAGGTGTGAATGGAAAATGAAGAGTTGTGACTTTGATGAAAAGTTGCGACTATTATGAAGAGTTGTGACTTTTATCAAAAGTTGCGACTTTTATGAAAAGTTGTGACTTTTATGAAAGGTGGTGACCTTTCCGAAAGATTGTGACTTTTCAAAGGTTTGTGACCTTTCCGGTAAGGCACAATAAGAACCTTTTCACACTACCCTCTGTTT
>NW_006239628.1:145330-148409 GCF_000226075.1 Solanum tuberosum | reverse complement strand
TTTCTATAAATTGAGGGATTTCCTCTCATTTTAAAAGAACCAATTTCTGGACTTCTTCTTCTACTACTAAATCTAGTATTCTAAATGTACTTTACTGCCGTTGAGTGGCTCGCTGACACCAGCGTTTTGGGTATCAATACACTGGTGATTGAGATCATTCTATCCTGGGAGGACATATTCCAAATCAAACCTCGGATACTAGAGGGGAATAATTTCCTTAAGGGGACACTGTGCATTCAGTGGGCTTGATCTTCTTTCTGTTTTTCCAATTTCTGTTTTGTTTTAAATATCTTAGGAATACAAGATGAACAACACATCGCGCTTCCAATGATGTCCTTCATTATGCTTTGGTGTTGGCGGTGCTGGTGCGCCTCCACCGATATTTCGGTTTAAACTTTTTAATGCTTCTACTGAAAAATTGCAATACTTGTAGTCCACCATCACTAATTTATGGATGAGTAAGGATATTAGTAGACATGAAATTTTATGTGTAGGTCTCATCGTAATAACTTAAGTTTTTAGATATGTTGTTTAATACAATTTCAATGTAGAATATTAGAGCATATATATAATGAAGTCTCCAGTGCAAATTTTGTTATCGTCATTCATTGTAAAAAAAATATTATCAAATTCGCACCAAAGAAAATTTATTATAGATCATATATACATTTGTGTCCTAGCCAACTAAAATCTTAAATAAGATGATCACATACCTAACATAGTCCTCCAAACGAATATTAAATAATCTAATTAAAATTTTGACAAAATGAAAGCAACTCAAATTCAACATTAAAACCAAAATAATAGTTTGATCAAAAGGAAAAGCATTATAACGTGATGAATATCTTAATAAAAATAGTTTTTTTTAGTAGTCTCATCATTTTCCCCAAACAATTAAATGCTTTCGTCTTGTACCATGACTTTTTAAGGTAACACACGGTATTGAAATTGAAGTCTTTATCATCTTTAATGTTGTGGTTGACGGATAAATACTTCATTCATTTTATTTTAGTTATTTATTTTACTATAAATAGTTATTTCAATTTACTTTATCCATTCATTTTTATGTGTTTTATCGAAGAACTTATTTTTAAAAACAAAAAAAGTTTTAAAATACTCCCCAGCTATTGGAAAAATATATTGACCCACCTTTACCCCTCAAAACTAATAGATGTCATGTTATCTCAAAAATCACAATAAATAAATTTATTTTGTTTACTGATAGTAATTATCATATTATTGGATGGATCTTGCTACTTCATGGATAATCAAGGATATTAGAAGAAATTAAATTATAGATATTGACCTCATTGTGTCAAATTTTCAAATAGTAATGAAGTTTCTTGAAAATTAGCTCATCACAACATCTCAATTTAATCCTAAGTCAAAGGGTTGAAAAAATCAACGTCACTATTTGAACAACTCAGAGTTATCTTTTTTTGCTTTATGGATATGAAAATGATGGTTAAATTGGATTAAATTATCAATTACTTCTGCCATAAATTGAATTGACTATCGATTGTGAATGAGCTTGTTGGTTGACTTTGTCAATCGCTAGTGACTTCCAAATCAAATCATTTGAAAGGTAATTACGAACATATAATATTATCAATAACAAATATTAAATAATATCAAAAATAGATGATGTTAGATTACATTGATAATGTAAAATAAATTGTTTACATTATCAACCTATATAACTTGAAAAAATAGAACCAACACCAAACTAGACTATTTTGAGTCCATATTAAAACACACTAGCTCTTCAAGCTTAGCTTGATAACAGTATTGGTACAATTGTTTTTAATCAATTCTTTTTTAAAAATTATTTTAAAAAAACTACAAAAGAAAACAAAAATAAAAAACACTCACAATAATCCTGAATCCATCCTCACACAACCAAATCTAAGCGCGCGCACACATACAAACACAAAAAGGGTATTACTACTTACAAATTTGACAGAAATCACTAATTTTAAGCGCTCTTATATTTGTATTAAAAAAAACTAATCTATCTTTTTCAGAATTCAGAATCTATAAACTCAAAATTCTATATCTGCCTTTGTCAGTTCAAGTTCAACTTATTGGTGTTGATAGAGGTAGGGGTGGTGGTGGTGGTACCCTCAGAGATGGTGGTGACGGTGGTGGTGGAGTTCGTGGTGGTGGCATCATAGGAGGGAGATGCATATGAGATTCCTTATTAGATTGTGGTGGTGACATTGTTATTTTGCCTCTAATTAAACCAAAACCTCTTAGCTCTCTAGCAATCTTGTATTGAGAAAATAATTCCTTGTAGGAATTATTATATTGTTGCATGGATCTTGATGCTACTAATTCCACACAAATTAATTCATGGATGATCAAAAAAATTAGAAGAAATGAAATTATACTTAGTCCCCTCATTCTTTCAAATAGTAATGAGTTTATGAAAATTAAGTTATCACCACATCCCTATTTATATTACTTTTGTGCATTTTTATGAATTTTTTTATAGATCGATAAAATAATACGCAAGCTAATCGTGACTCATGAGTCAAAAAAAAGGGTCGAGAAAATCAATGACATTATCATATGCTAGAACAACTAATATTAGGTTAAATCCACTAAATAATTTAATTGATATTTATTTGTTCCAAGTTCCAACTTGTTGAATTTTTTTGTGAGACGATTAATAATAAAATATTTTTTATACTATAGTCCAATCACTTTCCCAAATTAATTTAATGATTTAGTCAGAACCCGTGACTTTTACAACTTGTTTGTGAAAAGTTGACTCGTTGACTCTAAAGTCTTTGTCATTTTGCTTGTTGAAATTGAGGTCTTTTTAGTTTGAGGGTTTTATCAATATTCAAGAGATATGTCACATACCAAAAAAAGGAAATTTTTTTTTACTTGAATTTAATATTTTAAGGGAAAATGGTTTAATTGATGCTTATACGATTTTGGATTTACAGACTTAAATTTTACGAGGGTCTTATTAGCTCACTGAATTACAAATCAAATCTTTTAATCCTATTAGTACACACGCATTGATCAAAAGGCAAAATGACAAAGAAGTTTTTTTTTTTTTTTTTTAAAT
>NW_006239628.1:131701-145202 GCF_000226075.1 Solanum tuberosum | reverse complement strand
AAATGCCAAAAAATTTTTTTTTTTTTTTTTTTTAAATGACAAAGAAGTTTGATCATTATCACTTTACATTTTTTTAACAAAAAAAAATATTGAAAATATATAAATAGATATAGTGTGCATCTAATTATTATTTTTTCGCCAAAAAATAATGCACTTTTTTCTTCAAATTTCATGTACTTTTTTTTTTTGCCATAAATTGATTTCATGTTATTGGTGTTGATACCGTTTGTTAGAATCAAACACTTAATATCATGTAAGAAGTCATAGTTGATAGCAAAAGCATAGCTTTATTTCTTAACTAAGTCTGTTAACAAATGTCATATTTAATCATAAGTCCAACTAGAGTCATCCCAACCCCCTCGTGAGCGTTGTCATAGACAGAATGTTTCTATTACCCAACACTAACTAGCTCAATTTTTTAATTAAATACCACGCAAAAGCACATGCTTTATGAAACTAGCCTTTGGGTGGTCATGGAGTATAATTAGGCTTTGGTGGTAACAATATAATGTTGGTAAAATAATTATTATATTTTGCTTGTTCATAAGTTATATATTTAAAACAAAAGAAAAAATGAATCAAAATACATAATGTAACAATAATCCTCTTTCAAGCATCCTTAATCTTTTATTACAAATCAAAGCATTCAATTCACCAAAATAAAATAAAAAATTAAGTACATATGGAATAGTACATGATGTCAAGCCCAATCAGGGGCTGAACTACACATCTGCTTATTTATTTTGTGAAACTCAAATCATTTTTGTCCAAAACTTTATATTTATGTTAAAATACAAATCTAATAAGTAGAATTTAGAATGCATAAATTTAAAATCCTAGTTCCGCCCTTGTCAGCTCATGAATAACTTGTTGGTACTTCTGATGGTGATGGTGGTGGTGGTGATCTATGACGATAAGCAGGAGGGACAAGCATACGACTTGCCTTATTAGGATCTGGTGGTGGTGGTGGTGCTTTTTTGCCTTTTAAACCTCTTAGCTCTCTAGCAACTTTAAATTGAGAAAATAATTCCTTGTAGGAATTATCATATTGTTGCATGGACCTTGCTTTTGCTTCATATATATTCAAGGAAATTATTAGAAGAAATGAAATTATACATATTGCCCTCATTGTTTCAAATTCCTTGTAGTATGTAAATAGTTTTGTTTTTAATATAGAAAAATATATATATTGTGGATTGGGTCACTGGGATGAGGAGTGGGTGGTTGTTGGGAGGATTGAGTGGTTATGAGGTGGGGGTTGGAGGATTTGTTAGACACTCAATTTTTGTTGGGTTCGAAAATGATTAAGGCGTCATGCGGAAACTTACAATTGCAAATCATGATATTGATAAATCAGAGGACAAAAATTTATACTAAAAACATAATATTATTATATGGTTTAGTCAATCGGCCTACATATGAAAAACTAATAAAAAGAAATTATTAAAATTGTTGAGGAAAAATCTCCTCATAAACAAAACTCTTAATTGACTACATTGTGGATGTTCTTATGTTCATAGTGTGAGAAGTGGGATCTTCTATTTATAGGATTTCATACGTTTCCTCTAAGAAAAGAATAAACCAAATATGGAAAAGAATTATATTTTCTTTTCAGAAAAAAGTTAAAGTATTTATGATAATACTTTGACTTTTCTTTTAAGGAAAAAATAAACTTCAAATAAGGTAAGAAAATCAAGGCAAAACCCTAACAATTTTGACTCTCCGCAATATGAATTAACTATCGAGCTTGTTCAATTTCAAAAAACATATATCATCTTTTTTTAACATTTTGGTTATGCTATCTCTACTTGCAACTCTATCGCTTAATTGAAGAAATAAAACCGTTAAAATGGATTTTGCTCGCAAAATCGACTAGTCTAACATGTTCATTATGTAGGATCGAGCTTGCAACAAATTCTCTAATTAGGCTTTGGTGAGAATAACAATGTTGTTAGATTTTTTAAAAAATATTCTTGTTATTTTTAAAAACAAAAGAAAACATGAATCGTAATACATAATAAATCCACTCACAATAATCCTGAATCCATTCAACTACAACCAAATCTAAGACTCGCAAAAAAAAACTTATAAAGGGAGACTCGCTCTTACTTATATATAGTGATTGCGAACGTGGTACTCATGCGAGTGGAGTTACATATCTTACAAATCACTAATTTTTAACCCTTCTACATTTGTATTTAAAAAATTAATCTAGAACAAAAATCTACCTTTTTCAGAATTCAGAATTTATAAATTCAAAATTCTAGTTTCACTATCCCTATCAACTCATGTTCAATTTATCGGTGCTGGTGGTGATGGTGGTGATGGTATTTGCGGAGATAGTGGTGATGATGGCGGTGGAGTTGGTGGTGGTGGCTTCATAGGAGAGGCCGGACGCATATGAGATTGCTTATTAGATTGTGGTGGTGACAATATTGTTATTTTGCCTCTAATTAAACCAAAACCTCTTAGCTCTCTAGCAATCTTGATTTGAGAAAATAATTCCTTGTAGGAATTATTATATTGTTGCATGGATCTTGATGCTACTAATTCCACACAAACTAATTCATGAATAATAAAAAATATTAGAAGAAATGAAGTTATACGTATTCCCCTCATTTTCTTTCAAATAATAGTTTTATGAAAACTAGGTTATCACAAAATGCCTATTTATATTACTTTTGTGCATTTTCTATGAATTTTTTTTTTAAGTATCGATAAAATAATACGCTAGCTAATCATGACTCGTGAGTCAAAAAGGGTCAAGAAAATCAATGTCATAGTTATATTCTTGAACAACTAATAATGTAAAATAATTAGTACGTATATACTAGGTTAAATCCACTAACCATTTAATTGATATTTAGCTGTTCCATAGTTCCAACTTGTTGAATATTTTTTTAGACGATGAATAATAAAATATTTTTTTATACTATAGTCCTATCACTTTCCTGAATTAATTAAATGATTTAGTCAGAACCCGTGACTTTTATTAGCAACTTGTTTTTTGAAAAGTTGACTCTAAAGTCTTTGTCATTTTGCTTGTTCAATAAAAAGGGAAAAAAATATGACTTTTGAATTTAACATCTTTTAAGGGAAAATAAATTAAAATGATTTACTGTAACACACTTAAATTTTATGGGAGTTTTATGAGCCCATGGATTACAAATCAAATCTTTTGTCTCTCATTTGTGATTTGTACACACATTGATCGAAAGGCAATACGATAAAGGAATTTGATCGTTATCACTTTATATTCTTCAAACAAAAAGATTGAAAGTATAAAAATAGACGTCATGTGCATCTGATTATTATTACTTTCGCCAAAAATAATGCACTTTTTCTTCAAATATTATGTACGTTTTTTCTGCCAAAAATCGCTCTCATGTTATTGGTGTTGATACAACTTGTTAGAATCAAACACATAATATCATGTCAAAAGTTAAAACTGATAACAAAAAAATGTGACTTTATTTCTTAACTAAGTTTGTCAATAAGCATCATATTCGATCAAAAGTCCGACTAGAGCCATGCCAACACCCTCATGAGGGTTGTCATAGATAGAATGTTTGTATTACCCAAAACCAACTACCTTATCTCATGCTCAATCTTTTTTATTACAAAATATATGGGTTATATGTTAATATAATACAAAAACTAAGATCCAACTCCAAGTAAAATATTTACATAAACATATAAAAAAATACCATACAAAAGCACATGTTTTATGAAACTAGCCTTTGGGTGGTCATGGAGGATAATTAGGCTTTGGTGGTAACAACAATTATTATATTTTGCTTGTTCATAAGTTATACATTTAAAACAAAAGAAGAAGATGAATCAAAAGACATAGTAATAAATCCTCTAATTACAAGCAACCTTAATCTTTTATTACAAATCGAAGCATTCACCATAAATTCAAAATTATTGTTCCGCTCATGTCAGCTCATGAATAACTGGTTGGTACTTTCGATGGTGATGGTGGTGGTGGTGATTTATAACGATAAGCAGGAGGGACAAGCATATGGCTTGCCCTATTAGGATCTGGTGGTGGTGGTGGTGCTTTTTTGCCTTTTAAACCTCTTAGCTCTCTAGCAACTTTAAATTGAGAAAATAATTCCTTGTAGGAATTATCATATTGTTGCATGGACCTTGCTTTTGCTTCATGGATGATCAAAAATATTAGAAGAAATGAAATTATACATATTGCCCTCATTGTTTCAAATTCTCAAATAGTAATGAGTTTTCTTGAAAATTAAGCTATCACAACATCCCAATTTATACTCCCTATATTTCAATATAGCTGTCTTGTATTGACTAATAAATACAAATTGAATGTTGTGGTTTTTAAAGTAAAGATATATGTATAAATGTACAAAAATGTCCTTTAATCTTGTAATCTTAAATAAATTATGTCGAAAATCAAAATTAAAGAATTTTCAAACAAAAAAAAATAGGACAAATAAATTAAAACAGAAGAAATCTTATGTTTTTGCTCATTTTCTAACAAATGTTTGAAGATCGACAAAGTGTCGCTTTATTCTTTGGGAAAATTGTATGAAATAGCAAACTATTACTTCAAATTAAATGTTATAGCAATAGTTTATTTTAATTGTAATTCGCAGTCAAACATCCCCCTTTTTTTGAATCTGATTCGGTATACAATTAGTCATTTTCGGTATACAATTAGTCATTTTCGGTATACAATTAGTCATTTTCGGTATACAATTAGTCATTTTCGGTATACAATTAGTCATTTTCGGTATACAATTAGTCATTTTATACATTTCGATATAAAATGTATAAAAATGCGTTTGTGTTTGTATAAAGCGAGAGAAAAGTGTATATACAAATACAAATACATATATTTTCGTCCTATACACTTATAATTATACAAATATAGATCTTATTATATAAATTACAATTTATAAATGAATTTATACAAAACTGAACAATTTGTATAAAATTGGATGTTTGTAGCGAATTATACAAATCAAAAGCCATAGCAAACATAAAATTTGCTATGGAGCGCAATTATGCAAACTATAGCTATAACATACAAATATGATTTTTGTGTTTGCTATATGTAAAAGTTGCTCTTATTCCTTTGTTTTTTTTTTCCCTTTGTAAGATGGTGAAATAATAATTCAAACGATTTTTCAAATTAAATTAAATCAATTAAGTTATTTTTAATGAAAAAAAAGATTACAAATCAAATTCA
Organism: Solanum tuberosum; assembly: GCF_000226075.1. NCBI lineage: Eukaryota > Viridiplantae > Streptophyta > Magnoliopsida > Solanales > Solanaceae > Solanum > Solanum tuberosum. The sequence continues at coordinate 139,981 of NW_006239628.1, read as the reverse complement.
ACATTAAAGATAAAAGAATTTAATTACTGTAAATGCAATCTAGATTTACAAATCAAGAGTGCAAAGTGCAAACTATTAATATATGTAGTAAAGTTTCTAATTCATCATATATGTCTATGTAATTATAATTTTTAACTAGGTATTTATATAGTTGGGTTGGTTCATCAAAATCAAAATCAAATCAAAAAAGTGTAAGAGTTTTTTCTTTTATCAATTTTCCTAGAACACCCCTAATTTTGTGCATATGCATAAGAAATCGTTACAAATACTCGCTTCACGCCCTTTTATTATTAACACGAATGAGTTGTAGTACCTCTAAATGGTGAGGAAACTAACACTACAAGAAAATTTAATTAAGTTGGTGAGAAATTAACTTTGAAAAAAAAATTGCCTCGCGAAAAAATACCAAACAAACTCACCAAACTTTTAGACTTTTTAGTATATACATCTATTCTAGTCTAAATTAATTCAAATAGCGTACATCTAGAAGTATTTGCCTTACATCCTTGAATTATTTTATATATGTGAATTAAAATTCAACTAAATCGATGAGAAAACTAACTTTGAAAAAAATAAATTTACCTCGAAAATTACCTAACGAAAAAGAGTCGAGGGAAAAAACACCAGACAAACTCACCAAACATTTAGACTTTTTGGTATATAAATTATTCTAGTCTAAATTAATCCAAATACTATTAGCAATTCCTTTTCTGAAAAGTTGACTATTTGACTCTTCAAAGTCTTCGTCATTCTGCTTATTGAAAATAAAATCTTCACTAACTTTTTTTCTTTAATTGATCTTTAAACTTATATCTTTAAAGTTACACATAAGTTTTAAATTAAATATAAGTTTTCGTGAACGTTTGATCATGAAAATTTAAAAAGAAAAATACTTTATTTAAAATTTCAAACTCGAATTCATAAAGTTCACAATTTGAATTTACCTCATACTTTACAAGATAAAAAAAAATAAACTACCCTCTCAAACTAGTCGTGGTGGAGGTGTTGGTGCTGGTGGTGATAATGATAGTAACGGCATATATATGAAATTATACTTGCACACTCATTACTATGTGGAACCAAATGAGTTTTCTATTATAAATAAGTGAGAATTATATATGATTGGTGTTTGGATTGGAAAAAATAACGGATGTGGATTTTGAATTTGAAATTTATAAATTTTTATATGAATTTTAAATTAATGCAATATTGAATTAATTAGGTGCACGTTATTAGATTCTGGTGAACCTATATATTGTATTTTAAATGCACTTCCGGAAAAAAAATGGAAGGGAAATATACTAGAATACTTGCAATTAAGAAGTAAATATGGGTTTGAAAATTCTATTATTTGAATTAGTCATGAAATATAACATAAGTTAAACTAAGAAATTATATGTATATTGAGGTATGTAATCATCCTATGTAGAAGTCTAATAGTTAGATATATACGAGTGATGTAACAAAATTTACAAGAAAAAATGCGCAAGACATAAGTTATGTCTGATAAGATGTTAATTCAGTTTCAGAACATTATGTTTTAGAATTTTCTCTAAATTTATGTCTTGCAAATTTGATATTACACACCTTATGTCGAACAAGACATCACAATTAGATATAGTTAAGAGTACTTTGACTCATAAATTTTTATTAAATAAAAATTAAGGGCAAAAAAAATTAAAGATCACCCCAAAATAGAAATCGTTCATGCAAAAACATAATATAAGTACATAGTACAAAGAAAAACGATTGATCCAACTATAGACAAATCCAAACATAAACATAATATTACCACATAGCGCGGTCTAAAATGTTGCATTTGGCCAATCATATCATGGTGGATAACTTTTTGATGATGTTGGTGGTGGTGGTGGCCGCCGTGATGGTTTTGGTCGTGGCTTCCAATGAATTCTCAAATTAGGATTTGGTGGTGGCGGTGTTGGTACTCTTCCTCCACCCTTACTCCTATCCAAATAGTTTAGCCCTCCGGCTACGTCCACCTTGTCTTGAGAATTAAACAATTCATCGCCAATGAATTCTCAAATTAGAATTTGGTGGTGACGGTGTTGGTACTCTTCCTCCACCCTTACTCCTATCCAAATAGTTTAGCCCTCCGGCTACGTCCACCTTGTCTTGAGAATTAAACAATTCATCGTAGGAAAATCGCGGTAGGGACCTTGCTTCCACACTAAGGATGAACAAAAATAGTAGTAGATATGAAATTATATGTGCCTTCATATTTGTGAGAATTATCGTACAATTAAAGGAATGTCCCTTTGCTCACTTTTTTGTCATTTTAATTAGATTATTACAACTTGTGAATATATAGTAGACTCTCATATTATTATTTTCATTTTCCAGAGGATTGTTTAATTAATAATGGAAATGTCAAAATAACGCGTTAACAAATTTCTTTGCTTCTTTACTTGTTATAGTCAGCCAATCTTGTTTTTCACACTGGAAAAAACTTGGCAATCAAGAGAGGGATGGAGGGGACATTACTGTTGAAGAGTCACGTTCGAACGTTCGATGAAAAAGGGATGGATGGTTTCATCTTGGACAATTCCTTCCTTTCGAGTTGAGTTAAATTCGAGATTTATTTTTTTAACAAGAACTAATTATCGATGAACTATCTAGAGTGTGTTTGTATGGAGGAAATTTCTTTTAAAAAATGGTTTCCAATTTTCACTTTTTTTAAAGATAAAATAAGTTCTTTAAAATTCAGGAAAACAACTTTATTAGTCAAAATAAAAAAATAATTTTAATAAATGACATTCTGCATTAATTGTCTTGTTCCCACGCCCCCACCCAACCCACCCCGTCCTGACCCCAAAACCAACCCCAACCCTCCCGCTCATAGTGTTTCCCTAAATTATGTATAAATGCTTTTGGGATAAAATTCTATACATATTTTTCAATTTGTACCAAGTTTTATTGTAGTATTTCAAAGTCATGGAATATATTAATTAATTTAATTTTTGAAAAACAAAACATAACAATTATGTTGGAGCAAAAGAAATATCATGGTTTTACGGGACCTAGCTACCTCTTGAATATTGACAAAGATCTCAATTTCAACAAAAGAATGGCAAAGACGTTATAGCCAAACAATCAAATTTCATGTACTTTTTTTTTTTTGCCATAAATTGATTTCATGTTATTGGTGTTGATACCGTTTGTTAGAATCAAACACTTAATATCATGTAAAAAGTCATAGTTGATAGCAAAAGCATAACTTTATTTCTTAACTAAGTCTGTCAACAAATGTCATATTTGATCATAAGTCCAACTAGAGTCATCCCAACCCCCTCGTGAGCATTGTCATAGACAGAATATTTCTATTACCCAACATTAACTAGCTCAATTTTTTAAATTAAATACCACGCAAAAGCACATGCTTTATGAAACTAGCCTTTGGGTGGTCATGGAGGATAATTAGGCTTTGGTGGTAACAGTATAATGTTGGTAAAATAATTATTATGTTTTGCTTGTTCAAAAGTTATATATTTAAAACGAAAGAAAAAGATGAATCAAAATACATAATGTAACAATAATCCTCTTTCAAGCATCCTTAATCTTTTATTACAAATCAAAGCATTCAATTCACCAAAATAAAATAAAAAATTAAGTACATATGAAATAGTACATGATGTCAAGCCCAATCAGGGGCTGAACTACACATCTGCTTATTGATTTTGTGAAACTCAAATCATTTTTGTCCAAAACTTTATATTTATGTTAAAATACAAATCTAATAAGTAGAATTTACAATTCATAAATTTAAAATCCTAGTTCCGTCCTTGTCAGCTCATGAATAACTTGTTGGTACTTCTGATGGTGATGGTGGTGGTGGTGATTTATGACTATAAGCAGGAGGGACAAGCATATGACTTGCCTTATTAGGATCTTGTGGTGGTGGTGGTGCTTTTTTGCCTTTTAAACCTCTTAGCTCTCTAGCAACTTTAAATTGAGAAAATAATTCCTTGTATGAATTATCATATTGTTGGATGGACCTTGCTGTTGCTTCATGGATGATTAATGATATTAGAAGAAATGAAATTATAGATATTCCCCTCATTGTTTCAAATTCCTTGTAGTAATTAGTTTTATTTTTAATATAGGAAAAAATATATATTGTGGATTGGGTCACTTGGGTGAGGAGTGGGTGGTTGGGAGGATTAAGTGGTAATGAGGTGGGGGTTGGAGGCATTTGTTAGACACTCAATTTTGACTCTCTGCAATATGGATTAATTAACTATATATCGAGCTTCTTCAATTTCAAACAACATATATTACTTTTATCAACATTTTGGTTATTGTATCTCTACTTGCAATTCTATCCCTTAATTGAAGAAATTAAACCGTTAAAATGGATTTTGCTCGCGAAATCGACTCATCTAACATGTTCATTACGTAGGATCGAGCTTCCAACGAATTATCTAATTAGGCTTTGGTGATAATAACAATGTTGGTACATTTTATTTTTAATTCTTGTTCAAAAGTTATTTTTGAAAACAAAAGAATCATGATACATAATAAATTCACTCACAATAATCCTGAATCCATCCAACTACAACCAAATTTAAAACTCGCAAAAAAAAAAACATATAAAGGGAGACTCGCTCTAACTTATATATAGTGATTGCGAACGTGGTACTCATGCGAGTGGAGTTACATATCTTACAAATCACTAATTTTTACCCCCTTCTACATTTGTATTTAAAAAATTAATCTAGAACAAAAATCTACCTTTTCAGAATTCAGAATTTATAAATTCAAAATTCTAGTTTCACTATCCCTGTCAACTCATGTTCAACTTATCGATGCTGGTGGTGGTGGTGGTAATGGTATTTGCGGAGATAGTGGTGATGATGGCGGTGGAGTTGGTGGTGGTGGCTTCATAGGAGAGGCCGGACGCATATGAGATTGCTTATTAGATTGTGGTGGTGACAATATTGATATTTTGCCTCTAATTAAACCAAAACCTCTTAGCTCTCTAGCAATCTTGTATTGAGAAAATAATTCCTTGTAAGAATTATTATATTGTTGCATGGATCTTGATGCTACTAATTCCACACAAACTAGTTCATGAATAATAAAAAATATTAGAAGAAATGAAATTATACTTGCTCCCCTCATTTTCTTTCAAATAGTAGTTTTATGAAAACTTGGTTATCATAAAATCCCTATTTATATTACTTTTGTGCTTTTTCTATGAATTTTTTTTAAGTATCGATAAAATAATATGCTAGCTAATCGTGACACGTGAGTCAAAAAGGTCAAGAAAATCAATGTCATAGTTATATTCTTGAACAACTAATAATGTAAAATAATTAGTGCGCTATATACTAGGTTAAATCCACTAACAATTTAATTGATATTTAGTTATTCCATAGTTCCAACTTGTTGAATATTTTTTTAGACGATGAATAAAAAAATATTTTTTTTATATTATAGTCCTATCACTTTCCTGAATTAATTAAATGATTTGGTCAGAACCCGTGACTTTTATTAGCAACTTGTTTTTTGACAAGTTGACTCTAAAGTCTTTGTCATTTTGCTTGTTGAATAAAAAGAGAAAAAAAATATGACTTTTGAATTTAACATCTTTTAAGGGAAAATAAATTAAAATGACGCTTATACGAAATTGGATTTACTGTAACACACTTAAATTTTACGGGGTTTTATGAGCCCCATGGATTACAAATCAAATCTTTGGTCTATCATTTGTGATTTGTACACATACTGATCAAAAGGCAATACGATAAAGGAATTTGATCATTATCACTTTATATTCTTCGAACAAAAAGATTGAAAGTATAAAAATAGACGCCGTATGCATCTGATTATTATTATTTTCGCCAAAAATGATGCACTTTTTCTTGAAATATCATGTACGTTTTTTCTGGCAAAAATCACTCTCATGTTATTGGTGTTGATACCACTTGTTAGAATCAAACATTTAATATCATGTCAAAAGTTAAAACTGATAACAAAAAAACGTGACTTTATTTTTTAACTAAATCTGTCAATAAGCATCATATTCGATCAAAAGTCCGACTAGAGCCATGCCAACACCCTCATGAGGGTTGTCATAGATAGAATGTTTGTATTACCCAAAACCAACTACCTTATCTCATGCTCAATCTTTTTTATTACAAAATATATGAGTTATATGTTAATATAATACAAAATACTAAGATCCAACTCCAAGTAAAATATTTACATAAACATATAGAAAAAATACCATGCAAAAGCACATGTTTTATGAAACTAGCCTTTGGGTGGTCATGGAGGATAACTAGGCTTTGGTGGTAACAACAATTATTAAATTTTGCTTGTTCATAAGTTATACATTTAAAAGAAAAGAAAAAGAAGAATCAAAATACATAGTAATAAATCCTCTAATTACAAGCAGCCTTAATCTTTTATTACAAATCGAAGCATTCACCATAAATTCAAAATTCTTGTTCCCCTCTTATCAGCTCATGAATAACTTGTTGGTACTTTCGATGGTGATGGTGGTGGTGGTGATTTATAATGATAAGCAGGAGGGACATGCATATGACTTGCCCTATTAGGATCTGGTGGTGGTGGTGCTCTTTTGCCTTTTAAACCTCTTAGCTCTCTAGCAACTTTAAATTGAGAAAATAATTCCTTGTAGGAATTATCAAATTGTTGCATGGACCTTGCTTTTGCTTCATGGATCATCAAAAATATTAGAAGAAATGAAATTATACATATTGCCCTCATTGTTTCAAATTCTCAAATAGTAATGAGTTTTCTTGAAAATTAAGCTATCATAACATCCCAATTTATACTCCCTATATTTCAATTTAGTTGTCTTGTATTGAGTAATAAATACAGAATTTAATAAAGTAAAAAAAAAAAATGAATCTTGTGATTTTTAAAGTAAAGTTATATGTATAAATGTACCAAAATGTCTTTTAATCTTGTGGTCTTATATAAATTACGTCGAAAATCAAAATTAAAGAATTGTCAAACAAAGATAGTAGGACAAATAAATTGAAACAAAAGAAATCTTACTTTTTTGCTCATTTTCTAACAAATATTTGAGGATCGACAAAGTGTTGCGTTATTCTTTTGTTCTTATTTTTTTTTTTCCCTTTGTAAGATGGTGAAATAATAATTCAAACGATTTCTCAAAATAACTGTTGAAATTAAATTAAATCAATTAAGTTAATTTTTTATCAAAAAAAGATTACAAATCAAATTCAACATTAAAGCTGAATTACTATAAATGCAATCTAGATTTACAAATCAAGAGTGCAAAGTGCAAACTATTAATATATGTAGTAAAATTTTAAATTCATCATATATGTATATGTAATTATAATTTTTAACTGGGTGTTTATATTGTTGGTTTGATTCATTTTTTTCAATATTTTTTGCTAATCAAAATCAAATTAAAAAAGTGTAAGGAGTTTTTCTTTTATCAGTTTTCCTAGAACACCGCTAATTTTGTGCATATGCATAAAAAATAGTTAAAAGTACTTGCTTCACGCCCTTGCATTATTAACACGAATGAGTTGTGGTCCCTCTAAATGGTGAGGAAACTAACATGCACTACAAACAAATAAAAAGGCTAGCTACAAACTTTATCGTTAAATTACTGGTAGCTAAACAATTTTATATTAATCTACCACAAATTAACCATAAATTTTATTTTTTACTACAAAATCTTACTGGCATTGCTTCTTCTTTTTTTTTTTTTTTTTAGTATAACTTCCAACAAATAGCTGCCATAATAAAAGCGAGCGAAAATCTAGAAGTATTTGTCTTACGTCTTTGAACTATTTTATATATGAATGAATTAAAATTCAACTAAGTCGGTAAGAAAATTAACTTTGAAAAAACAATTTTTGCCTCGAAAATTACCTAATGAAAAAGTGTTGATGCAACGCGAAAAAACACCAAACAAACTCACCAAACTTTTGTTGGGTTTTAAAGGTGTGAACAGGAAATGAAGTGTTGTGACTCTCCTGAAGAGTTGTGACTATGCCGAAGGGTTGTGAACTTTATGAAAGGTTGTGTCCTTTCTAAAGGGTTGTGACCGTTTGAAAGGTTATGCCTTTTCCAAAGCGTTGTGACCTTTCTAAAAGGTTGTCTTCTTTCTGAAAGGTTGTCTTCTTTCCAAAGGGTTGTGACCTTTACCCTTTGTTGGCTATAAATAGAGAGGTTTTCTCTCATTTTTCTGCATCGAATTCTTCCCTTCTTTTGCATACATTTCTTACAAAACAAAATCGATCGATCGTGTCT
>NW_006239628.1:130538-130666 GCF_000226075.1 Solanum tuberosum | reverse complement strand
GGTTTCTGGAGATTAAAACCTTTTTGGTTTACTACTCTGTCTGAATGTGAAACTGACTCGAAGAATATAAAAAACTTCATCAGAATTCAAGGTTCATTCGGTTAACGATTAGAAGAATATAAAACTTC
>NW_006239628.1:74042-126671 GCF_000226075.1 Solanum tuberosum | reverse complement strand
TGTGATTCGTTGTTGTCATTTTGAGTTCGTTGAAATTATCGAAGTTTGAGGTACCGCTACTTCTTTAATGGTTAATCCGTTTTATCTTGGGAGGAATTAATCTGCAACCTCGGGTACTTGAGGGGATTAAATTTCTTAAGGACACACAGTGGGTTCTGTGGACTCGGATAGTTCTTTGTGTTTTTCTTTTCATCTTTTATTATTTCTGGTTTGCTAATCTGAATACAGGAGATAACAACTTTTAGACTTTTTAGTATATATATCTATTCTAGTCTAAATTAGTCCAAATAGCGTACATCTAGAAGTATTTGCCTTACGTCCTTGAATTATTTTATATATGAATGAACTAAAATTCAACTAAGTCGATAAGAAAATTAACTTTGAAAAAACAATTTTTGCCTCGAAAATTACCTAACGAAAAAGAGTCGATGCAACGCCGAAAAAACACCAGACAAACTCACCAAACATTTAGACTTTTTAGTATATACATCTATTCTAGTCTAAATTAATCCAAATACTATTAGCAACTCCTTTTCTGAAAAGTTGACTATTTGACTCTTCAAAGTCTTCGTCACTCTGCTTATTGAAAATAAAATCTTCACCAACTTTTTCTCTTTAATTGATCTTTAAACTTATATCTTTAAAGTTACACATAAGTTTTAAATTAAATATAAGTTTTCGTGAACGTTTGATTATGAATTATTTTTTTAAAATACTTTATTTAAAATTTCAAACTCGAATTCATAAAGTTCACAATTTGAATTTACCTCATACTTTGCAAGATAAAAAAAAATTAAACTACCCTCTCAAACTAGTAGTGATGGAGGTGTTGGTGCTGGTGGTGATAATGATAGTGGCGGCATAGATATGAAATTATACTTGCACACTCATTACTATGTGAAACTAAATGAGTTTTTTATTATAAATAAGTGAGAATTATATATGGTTGGTGTTTGGATTGGAAAAAATAACGAATGCGGATTTCGAATTTGAAATTTATAAAGTTTTATATTAATTTTAAATTAATGCAATATTATTAGATTCTCGTGAACCTATATATTGTATTTTAAATGCACTTCCGGAAAAAAAAAATTGGAAGGGAAATATACTAGAATACTTGAAAAAATATTTGGAAGGGAAATATACTAGAATACTTGCAATTAAGAGGTAAATATGGTGTTTGAAAATTCTATTATTTGAATTAGTCATGAAATATAACATATGTTAAACTAAGAAATTATATGTATATTGAGTATGTAATCATCCTATGTAGAAGTCTAAGAGTTAGATATACGAGTGATGTAACAAAATTTACTAAGGAAAAACGTGCAAGACATAAGTTATGCCTTATAAGATATAAATTCATTTTCGGAACATAATGTTTTAAAAAATTCTCTAAATTTGCCTTGTAAATTGGATATTATACACCTTATGTCGAACACGACATTATAATTAGATCATAGTTAAGAGTACTTTGACTCATCATTTTTTATTAAATAAAAATTAAAGTTCACCCTAAAATAGAGGTCGTTCATGCAAAAACATGATATAAGTACGTATTACAAAGGAAAACGATTCATCCAACTATAGACAAATCCAAACATAAACATAATATTACCACATAGTGCGGTCTAAAATGTTGCCTTTGGCCAATCATATCATGGTGGATAACTTTTTGATGATGTTGGTGGTGGTGGTGGTGATTTTGGTAGTGGCCGCTTCCAACGAATTCTCAAATTAGAATTTGGTGGTGACGGTGTTGGTACTCTTCCTCCACCCTTACTCCTATCCAAATAGTTTAGCCCTCCGGCTACGTCCACCTTGTCTTGAGAATTAAACAATTCATCATAGGAAAATCGCGATAGAGACCTTGCTTCCACACTATGAATGACTAATTCATGGATGAACAAAAATATTAGTAGACATGAAATTATATGTGCCTTCATAATTGTGAGAACTATTGTAAAATTAAAGGAATGTCCCTTTGCTCACTTTTTTGTCATTTTAATTAGTTTATTACAACTTGTGAATATATAGTGGACTCTAATATTATTTTTTCATTTTCCAGAGGATTATTTAATTGATAATGGAAATGTCAAAATAACGCGTTAACAAATTTCTTTGCTTCTTTACTTGTTATAGTCATGGTAGATTTCACACTATAATTTTGGAAAAACTTGACAATTAAGAGAGGGATGGAGGGACATAAATGTTGAAGAGTCACGTTTTGAACGTTCGATGAAAAAGGGATGGATGGTTTCGTCTTGGACAATTCCTTCCTTTCGAGTTGAGTTAAATTCGAGATTTATTTTTTTAACAAGAACTAATTATCGATGAACTATCTAGAATGTGTTTGTATGGAGGAAATTTCTTTTAAAAAATGATTTCCAATTTTTACTTTTGTTTTAAAGATAAAATAAGTTCTTTAAAATTCAAGAAAACGACTTTATTAGTCAAAATAAAAAAATAATTTTAATAAATGACATTCTGCATTAATTGTCTTGTTCCCACGCCCCACCCAACCCACCCCGTCCTGACCCCAAAACCAACCCCAACCCTCCCGCTCATAGTGTTTCCCTAAATTATGTTTAAATGTTTTTGGGATAAAATTCTATACATATTTTTCAATCTGTACCAAGTTTTATTGTAGTATTTCAAAGCCATGGAATATATTAAGTACTTTAATTTTTGAAAAACAAAACATAACAATTATGTTGGAGCAAAAGAAATATCATGGTTTTAAGGGACTTAGCTACCTCTTGAATATTGACAAAGACCTCAATTTCAACAAAAGAATGGCAAAGACGTTATAGCCAAACAATAAATGTACAATATCGTATATAAAAATACCTTTGAAAATATTGATCATCTCAATTAATATTACAAATTATATATCTCACTCCCATAGTTTATTCAATTACAGAATAAATACAGACATAAACACATATACATATATATAAATATATATACCGCACAAATCTAGTATCATCCCGATCTAGCTTGGTGATGCTGGTGGTGGTGGCGATGGAAGAGGATTCCAACGAATTTTCAAATTAGGATTTGGTGGTGACGGTGTTGGTACTCTTCCTCCACCATTACTCCTATCTAAATTTCTTAGCTCTCTAGCCACCTTATAATGTTGAGAATTAAACAATTCATTGTAGGAAAATTGGTTTGCTTCCACATAAAGGCTACTAGATGATTTGTCCACCATGACTAATAATTCATCATAGATCGATGAACAAAGATATATTAGTAGACATAAAATAATTATATGTATCTTCATCCTCCCAAATATTATGAACTACTAAAGGAATATAATGTCCCTTTGCTACAACTTGTGAATATATATAATTAGTCAGTGTATCATACTTTTGTTCATTTAATGGAAAACTTAGTCGAAATACCGCGTTAACAAAATTCTTTGATTTTGACTTTATTACTTGTTAGTATTGTAAGACACTCTTGTTTGTCATAGTTTATTTCACACCTTAATAGATTGGACAAAAATGTCAATAGAGTGATATAACTATCAAGATAGGAAGGGGTACGATAAAAAATGTTTATTTATTTTAAATTTGTTTTATGATGTTTAGTAAGTAGCAAAAGAAATATTTTATTTAGGAATATTTATACATAATCTAGAAAAAAAAATATGAAAGTGGGTTGAAGAGTGGAAGGGCGGATCAGGAATGGGACGATGGTGTGGTCATAGGGTGGGGTTTGAAGGGGGTAGGAGGAGACAATGAGCTTAAAATGTTGTTTATGCAACTTTTTATTATTATTATTTTTATTAAATAATTATTTTTAAAAAATTTTAAGAAATTTATTCTCCTAAAAATCAATCAAATATAAAATAAAAAATAGAAATGGCACATACTAGAGAAACATAAGTTAATTTTAAAATTTTGACTTTTAAATAGTATCTTCAGACACTAGTTTAATTTGTCACTATGACTTCCTAAATAATCAAGTGTTAATTTATTCACCACTAAGGAGTAAGGACTATTCTAAATATAATTATGTTCTATAGCAAGAGACAAAATTATAACATACATTTTTATAAACTGATAAAAATTAGAATTTATCGATACCTAAAAATTGAAAGTTTTATTACAAACCCTTCCTCCAAAAATCAAAATACAAGCACTCATACAAAAAGAAACAAAACAAAACCAATTAATAGCTACTAAAAAAACACAATAATTGAACCTACAAGCTTCAAATCCTGATTTCACCTCTCTGAACCATGGGACTATTAACAGCATAGTGGCGATGAGCATGGTGGACTATGGGTAGCATCTTGTTGAAGCTTGCGGATAGAGATGGAACAGAATTCGAAGTTTATTAAACTTGTTATCTCGTCTTAGTTACTGAAATCACAATTAAATACTTATACACATGTTCAATATATTATGTAATACAAATACAATATCTTAACAAAACTATTGAGTTCATTTGAATCTATACCTAATACTGTATCTCCGACCCTGGTGGTGGAGGTTGATCAAGAGGAGGAGGGGGACTCCAATGAATTTCCACATTAGGTTTTGGTGGTGATGGTTTTGGTATGATTCTTCTCTTTAAACCTCTTAGCTCTCTAGCCACCATGTGTTGATGAGATTTAAACAATTCATTATAGGAAGAATATTGAAGGGACCTTGCTTCACCACAAAGGCTACTAGAAAATTCATGGATGAACAAAAATATCAATAGACATGAAACTATAATAGTTGGCCTCATAATTCTTTCAAAAAGAATTGTAGTGTGAAACTAATGAGTTTTCTGAAAATTATAAGTGAGAATTATGTATTGGTGTTTGGTGAAAAGAATTATGGATCACTTATTGCATTTTCTTTTCTCTTCAGCCTTTTTATTATTTAATTACAACTTGTAAATATAATTGTCTATATTTTTGTTTGTTGTCATGTGTATATTTCAAGATAGTCAATATATACCGCGTTATTACTTCTTGATATTAAAGGAATATTTAAATTAGTCCAACAAAGTTTTATTGTATTTGACATCTCTTTTTACATATATGAGTGTGTTTGGTACTCCTATTTATAATTTGATATACGGAAAAGGGTCAAAATTGCTCCTGAACTATGTGAAATAGATCACTTATATACTTCGTTATATTTTGGGATAAAAAATGCCCCTGTTGTTATATTTTGGGATCAATCCATGTGGGACTAATCCTTCTACCTAAACGTTGCCAACTAGGATTCACTACAAAAGAACTAGACCTTTAGCTGCGACAACAGTCGCCACAAAAGCCCAGAAAATCGTCACTAAAGTTTTTTAACATTAAATTCTAATTTTGTGTTATTTTCGTCACTGTTTTAAAAAAAAACAAAAATGATATCGATTAATTAGGAGTTTGAAGACACTGTATGTTTTATTTTTATTTCATATGTAAATGTATGAAATGTACAATGATGCATTATATAGTAGGAGATTTGAATCGAGAAGTAATTTTGATGATTTTTCGTAATAATATTGGATGTTTTTAATATTGATATTGCAAGTTATTTATTTTAGAAAATTAGGTTGCAATCGAAATTATTATCATTTTTTTGTTGAAAAAATAAGTTTTACTAGCGAATGGTTGTTGGAGCCTTAGTTGCCACTAAAAATCACTCATAACCTTTAGTGGCAATATTTTGGGATTTTGTGGCGACTTTATCGCCACTAAAGGTCAAGTTCTTTTGTAGTGAATCTTAGTTGGCAATGCTTAGGTGGAGGGATTAGTCCCATGTGGCTTGTCACGTCACTAATAATTTGGGGTGTTAACTCTTAAGGGTATTTGTCGTCTCCTGGGATAGCGGTGAGGGTATTTTTGATCCCAAAATGTAATGGAGGGTATAAGTGGTCTATTTCACATAGTTAGGGACAATTTTGACCAGTGGCGGAGTCAGACATTTTATGAAGGGTGTGCAAAATTTTAAAAAGTTACCAACAAAATATTTAGTGAGTTTTGACTAATAAAAAATGATGTTAAAAACTTAAAGGAGCCAAGAATCGAACCTCCGACCAAAAGCCATGAAGCTTGTAATGTGCTCTTTATCACTAAGCCAAAAGGCTCTAATTATGTCAAGTGGTGTGCAAACTTATGTATATATTTACAATTTCATTAATTTGACCTATATATACGGTATAATTTTCCGGCGAAGGGTGTTCACCTGCACACCCATCATAAGTTGTAGCTCCGCCCCTGATTTTGACCCTTTTCCGTTTGATATATAAACATAAAATATTATCTTTAAGAGTATATCTTGATGTATACTCAAGTATATAACAAATTAAAAAAATTGCGATAATTATTTAACAACAGTAATAAATATGAATATTTTATATAAATGACAACAAGAACGTTAGCGACTTTAGATATGATGACATAATTTAATTGTTGTTGCTAAATATTTTTACGACAATTAATATTATCGCTAAAAAGAAATATTATTACCCCTAAATATCTCTTTTGTTATAATTGATGACTATACAAATAAAGTGAGGCGATATTGGAATTGGAGATGACGCCAGATTATATAGTATGTAGCCATTTGATTACTGATTCATCTGAATTTATAACTCTCTACTCAAAATAGAAATATATATCGAAAAAAGTTTATTACAATTTACATTTGTCGAGTCTTATCAGAGTTGTTTAATTTTCGTTGTATACGTAGTAAACTGAAATTTTTTGCCACGTAATGGATAGTCAAATTTTAAGAAAGTTTTCAACCTTTGCGGCATATAAAAAGAAAAAAAATACAATTTGGAGTATAGTACATTTTTCAAAAGGAAATTTTAATTAAAGTAGAGAAATTCTAAGTCAAAAGTAGACTTTGGAACATTGAACATATTCATCATTAATTTTATTTTTATTTAATAATAATTTTCAAAAATATTTATTAGATAAAGTTTGGGGCTAATATTTACAACTTCTTCTTTTTTATAGTTAAAGTTAATATAATATCTCTTTTTTGTAATATCTCTATTTTTAAATCTAGCTAGTTTGACTTACAAGAGCAAATTGTTTTTATTAACACTGCTATTAATTTCCACCTCACCTAACTTCCAACTATGAAGCTCATGACATATTCTAAGCTAATTTGTCAACATTATTCTCATAGTTTATCTTCTCGTGTTTGAAGGCGAAATTAAAATTTGAAGTTTATAAATTTTATATTTATTATGAAATTCAAATTTTATTTTGATTAACTATTGTTGAAAAGTATGTGATTATCTTATTTCAAAGCAAGTTTATATCAGAGTGGGTAGAAGTTTTGAAATCGAATTTCACGGATACTTATTATCAAAAAAAAAATATCCTTGTTTGGCTCATGAAAAAAGAATCAAACATGTATCTGGAACGTATTGAGAATATAATTAAGTAAATAAAAGTGTGCTCTTGCTTACATCTTCAAGCATATAGATCTAGGTCCTGCGATCAAATCTCATAGCCCCGGTACTCAATATCAAAACTAATTTCAAATGTTTGATCCATGAAAAAATAATCAAGTCGGCACTTGAATGGCTTATATTAAGAATATAATTAAGTGGAGAGAGGTTTTGAAAATACCCTTGAACTTGATGTAAATTATTAGTTTTGTCCCCGAACTATTGACAGTCTTAAAAACACCCCTCTACTCAACTAACTAAATTTAGATACACCGCCGATCTGCCACTTGACATAGCAAGTGGTCACAAACTATCGTAGGAGCATGAGACTCTTAATAAATTTAAAAAAATAGAGAAGTGTTGAAAACACCCTTAAACTTGTCGAGAATTTAAATATGTATTTCACTCATGTTGCAAGATTGAGGGTTTATTAAATTTTAATTAGTCGAGTAAAAGAGTGTTTATAAGGCTATCAATAGTTCGAAAATGAAACTAGTAATTCACTCCGAGTTTAAGGATATTTTCAATACTTCTCTTAAGTAAATAAAAATATAATATGATCTCTCTAATAGTTTATTCTAATATAAATACAATATCTAAACAAAAGTTATTGAATTCCTACGTATCCTTGCCTAATATTATAGCTCCACCTCTTCTAGTAGGTCACTATGAAAATAGCTCTCCACTTTATTTTGCTTCTTTTGATTCAAGATTTTTCTTCCTCGTGGAAATTGTGCAACATAAACAAGAAGCCCTTGGGTCCTGCAGTTGTGTTTGGCCGTCGACCACCTTACCGGCCACCACCGTCTCCGAAACCTAATCCACCAATACGTACTTATAAGCCACCACCATCACCGCTGCCTCCACCACCACCGTTGTATTCGCTCGTAACGCCATCGGCACCTTATCCCTAGCTAGGTCATCTTTAATATGATTACTTAATCGTGTATGTATATGATCATACACTAGTTATTGTTTTGATATTTAAATTTGAATAAACTAATGTGTATGTCGATCTGTTTATGAGATAAGATCAAAAATAAAGATTTCAGGGCTTTGTTATATTCTGATGAGAATTATTTGTATTTTTTCTCAATTTATATTATTGTGTATCGATTGTACGTCTCAAAATGTTATATACTATTTGTTGATGATATTTATTTTTTAAAATCATATAGCTGAAATGGAGGTGTACGTTATCGATGTTATATATATGATAGAACTTAGAAACATACTTATCAAAGTGAAAGATAAGTTATATTGAACAATTATATGATCAATTATATATATGGTGGTCAATTGTTAGGTTACAATGCAAAGATACGAATGCTAAAATAGATATCATTTCATACAAAATTAGATAACTAAGATTAAAATGATTACATTCTCAGGAAGCTATAAGTAGCACACATTGAATCTAAAATATGAGTGATCGTCATTTGAATATTCTGAACATGTCTTGTGTCGACCTACAAACTGATTCATAACTATGAAAATTGTAAGTGATCGATCAAGGTGTTAAAAGGATATAGAATAAATCTATAATCACGTAAAAGAAAATTGTCTCGATAGACCTATAAATCGTTGATATCAATGCAAGACTTAAATATAAAGATAAAAAACAACAAAATAAAAAGATCCATATAGGTGCATGTGATATCTACTCATTATTAATTGGTGTACTCCTAATTATTACAAGGATTTATTAATAGGTGTCTCATTTGAGTGATTGAGTCAATGTCACAAAATAATTATTAGTGACATAGTTGTCCCTTTTGTCGTTAAAATTAAAGCTTAACCAATAGATTCAAAATCTCTCTTTTTAACAAAAATGGGTGACTATGATCGATCGAGCAAAAGAGCTTAAGGCCTTCGATGACATAAAAGCTGGCAAAAAAGGACTGATCGATTCGGAAATAGTTTATATTCCCAAAATCTTTATTACATCAGTTAAAATAGTAATGAGTTCAATGCTAAGAATTTTAATTTAAGTTCAAATATAGTTAAAACGTTCAAATTCTGACTATATATGTCGAGGGTATAAATAAGAGACGATTTTCAAGTAGGAGAATTGTTGAAGAGGTAGGTGAAGTAGGTAAGAAAAAAGAGATAGGAACTCCTAGAAAGTGATAAAAAGAAATTGAAAAAAAAAACTATTATTTCTAATATAACCTTAGATCTAATTAAACAATCTCACATTTAATTATCCTTTTCCAACTAATCAAACGACCCCTTAATTAAATACTCCCCCTTTCATTTTATGCAAAACCCTTTTCTTTTAACTTCGTCCAATAAAAAATGTCACCTTACTATAATTATAAAAAAAATAGACTTTAAAAATTCTCCTTTTACTTTGAAATGATTTACAATCTCACAATTATGTAAGGATTGTTTCAGACCATAAATTTGAAAAGTTTTTTTTTTTTTTAATATTATGTCAAATCAAATGCTGCCATGAAACGTCAGAAATTTTTTCTTGGCCAACAAGTCCAAAGAGCTTAAATAATTTTAAAATATGTTACATGTGTCTCATTCGAATCAACGTGTAAAAAGAAAATTTGACACATGCTTTGTCCTTTTTGCCTTCGCTTATCTTATACTCCTATTTTTAGATCTACATCTACAAAATAATTAAAAGCTTAATACATTCACTAACTTTTTGGAAGAAAAAAAATATGGTAGACAATAATCGAGCAAAAGAGCTCAAGGCCTTCGATGACTCGAAGGCTGGTGTAAAAGGACTAGTCGATTCAGGGATAGTTCATATTCCCGAGATCTTTGTTACACCATCCGTAACAGAAAATGAATTCAGTGCTGAGAATCTTAATTCTTGTTCAGATGCAGTCAACGCTCAAATCCCGATTATAGATATCGAGGGTATAAATGAAGACGATTTTCGACGTAGAAGAATTGTTGAAGAGGTAGGTGAGGCATGTAAAACTTGGGGATTTTTTCAAGTTGTGAATCATGGTGTACCTCAACATGTTATGGATGAGATGATTGGTGGAATTAGAAGTTTTCATGAGCAACCAAATGATATAAAAAGGGAGTTTTACTCGATGGATCCTATGAAGAAGGTGATGTTTAATAGTAATTTTGATCTTTATCAAGCTCAGGTTGCCAATTGGAGGGATACTCTAGCTTGTCTCATGGCTCCTAATCCTCCTACTAATGATGAATTACCACAAGCATGCAGGTAATTTTCTACTAATTATACCTTCTTTGTTATTTATTGTAATATCAGTTGTCAACGTGAGATATTTTGTGCATTGACTATATTTTCTGGGGGTAAAACTTCAGCAAAAGTGTTTATTTTTTGGAACTTCTAAGGAAATTCGTAGTTACTATTCTTTGGATACATACTGGATAAACGTAAACCCCTCTTGTGCAATAGCTCGCAAACCACACATTTCTGACTTTTTTTTGTCCTTTTGTTAGGGAAGAATTACTTCAATATTCTCAACATGTTAGAAAGTTGGGCCATACAATATTTGAGTTACTAGCAGAGGCACTTGGGCTTAAGCCCAATCACTTATTGGACATGGACTGTGCAAAAGGCCAATTCATAATTAGTCATTACTATCCACCTTGTCCTGAGCCCAATAAGACTCTTGGAATCACTAAACATACTGACCCAAATTTCTTCACAATTCTTCTACAAGATCAAATTGGTGGCCTTCAAATTAATCACCAAAATCAATGGATTGATATTCATCCTGTGACTGGAGCTCTAGTTATCAATCTTGGTGACCTTTTGCAGGTAAGTATATCTAGTCGGACAGATTTACTGTTTACTTTTTTAAGTTGGTATACATAGATCTTCATACATATTATACATGAATTATACATTCACTGACTTTTTTACAGGTAGTATATCTAAAACAAATTACATATGTCTAGTCACTAGTGACATGGACTGTAGAGTGTTGGTAGTGAGCTCGATTTGACGTATTATTTCTAGCACACGCTATAAGTATATATGCGATAAATCGTGAATAATAGTATATACTATAAGGATATTTCGTGTATGGCTTAATGGTATAAGAAATCTATATTGAACAATATATATAACTTAAACTCATTTTGCAGCTTCTATCGAATGACAAGTTCAAAAGTGCTGAGCATAGAGTATTGGCAAAACATATTGGGCCAAGGATTTCAATTGCATGTTTTTTCACAACTCAACTTTTGCCATTTGATACACTTTATGGCCCAATAAAGGAATTGTTGTCTGATGAAAATCATGCTTTGTACAAAGAAACAACAATAAAAGATTATGTGTTATATTACAACTCCAAAGGACTTGGTGCTCTTCCTTCACTCCTACATTTAAAGCTCTAGGATGGAAAAGTGTATATTATTTCACTTGCAAGGCTACCATGTGTAATTCGAGTTTTTAGGGTTCGTTTGGACATGATTTGTAATAGAATACGATTTGAGATATGACGAGCTTTAATTAAGTTATCTTGTAAGTTTTTAAGATATCGTATTTAATAAAATTTTATGTCCTTGAAGGACAAGACTGCATGTAGTACACCATGATTTGAAATGAATGTTGAAATTGCTAAATTGGATAAGTCTTGAACTTTGCTAAAATATTTATGATTCTTATATGACTCCTTAACTATTTGTGAACCCGCAGCACCAGGCTCACAGAAATTTCATATGTTTACGGGCTAATTACATTCTATTTTGAAAGTTTCTTCAATTACACAAATTCTGGATTTTTCATCACTATATGATGGATACATTCACTGATTGTCCGATACAATGCAAATGATACATTACTTAATGGGAGGATGTATTCGAGAGTGGATATGGATGTATCAGAGAGGGGATTTTTGTAAAAAAAAAATTATAGAGGATTTTAGAGATTATGATATCTGAAGTTGTGTATTTATGTAATTTTTCCCATATTTAAATGTTTCTTATAAAATGTTGATTATAAAATTCAAGACATGTTTTCGATGATTATATTGTAACTCTTTTCTTTTGATTTTACACGAGACAAATTGAGATAAACTTCTATTTTGAATAGATAAAAGGGAATTGTTCAGATAATATACACCTCTCATTTTTAATCTTAAGGTTATGAATTCGAGTCATCAAAAAGTGAAACCCGAGTAAAAATATTTAAACAAAGATTATATTTTAATATATAATATAATATATAAAGTTTTGATCTAATCAAACAATTCACATTTAATCTCAAAATTATTATTCTTTGTCCCACTAATCAAAAGACCCCTTAATTAAATACTACTCTATACCGGATTACAAAGTAGATGCTTCATTTTTAAGTCAATATGACTAAATAAATTAGTCATATATTTGTCTTTTATGTCATCCCTTATATTATACTCCAATTTTAAATTAACAAAAATAAAGTTAGAGATATGGTTACGTGAGCGTAAACTAAAAATATAATTACGTGAATATAATATTCTTTGTCTCAAAAATTGTCATATTTTGTTTTTTTGGAAGGGTCAAACAAAATAAATTTTGATCGATATTTTCAAATATATTTTTTCAGTAAATTGACATGAAAAAAAAAATTATAACAAAAAGTATTTTCGTTTAAATTTGAATATATAAATTCTTATATCAAATATTAAATTAATTTTATTTCAAAAAAGTATTGATTTTCGAAAAGCAAAATACGACAACTAATTTAATTCGAGCTACAATAATTTTATGAGAATTACAATATGGGGAATCGAACCTTTACAAACAACTAAAATTGAATCAATTACGTGTGGAAATAAATAAGACATTTGCTTTGTCCATTTTGTCATCCCTTATCTCCTAACCTATATAGATCTACAAAATAATCAAAAGCTAAACATATTCTAAAACTCTCTTCTTACCAAAAAATAAAAATAAAAAATGGCAAACTATGATCGAGCAAAAGATCTCAAAGCCTTCGATGACACAAAGGCCGGTGTAAAAGGACTAGTCGATTCCGGGATAGTTCATATTCCCGAGATCTTTGTTACATCGGCCTTAACAGAAAATGAGTTAAGTGCTAAGAATCTTGATTCAGACTCAAACGTAGTCAACGTTCAAATCCCAGTTATAGATCTAAAGGGTATGAATGGAGACGATTTTCGACGTAGAAGAATTGTTGAAGAGGTTGGTGAGGCATGTAAGACTTGGGGATTTTTTCAAGTTCTGAACCATGGTGTGCCACAACATGTTATGGATGAGATGATTAGTGGAGTTAAAAGTTTTAATGAGCAATCAAATGAGAAAAAGATGGAGTTTTATTCAAGGGATAATTTGAAGAAAGTGAAATTTAATAGTAATTTTGATCTTTATTCATCTAAAGCTGCAAATTGGAGGGATAGTTTAACTTGTGTTATGGCTCCTAATCCTCCTACTAAAGATGAATTACCAGAAGCATGCAGGTAATTTTCAGCTAAAACCCTCTTTGATGATATTATGTTGGTTGTTCTAAAAGAGGAATATAATTTTACTTATCTGTCTCAATTTGCGTGATATTATTTGATTTTCAAAATCTAAACAACGTGAACTTTAATTGATATATTATGATGGCGGAAAGAAGCTAGCAAATAAAAAAGTCTTTCCCTCCTTGATTATGTGTTTTCACATTGATATGAGCATTGATATGAGCAAACTTATAATTTTATCATATAATTTAAATATATATATATATTTATTTTTTTATTTTTTTATTTTATTTATTTTATTTATTTTATTTTTTTATTTTTTATTTTATTTTTTATTTTCAAAAATATTTATTTAATTTTGAAGATTGAATAAATTAATTCTCGATAATCAAAAGATGTATTCAAATTGAAATGGGAAGTCTAAACTCTATACGGTGCCACTTAGGTTTCCTTTTTTAATTAATTAATTAGTGGAGAAAGACAAAGTGGTTCTTTTTTTTCTCCTTTTGTGGCTTACGGCTTACCTCTTATTAAAATGATTAAATAAATAATTGGTTGTTATCTGCCTCAAATTAATATTGATAACGGGCCACTAATTCATCATGATAAAAAGGAGCTATCTACTTTATTAATGGTCATATATATATATATATATATATACACGACCCCTTGTCAGCACGTGCTTAATAAATATAATTGGAAAAACTACATAAATGAGTCATAAAATTCAAAATAATTACCAGACGTTCATACCCAAATTCAAAGTAATTTCTGAAATACTCATTCTCTCAGAAAATAATTACAGCTCATATTCTCATTCATTAAGACTGATAACTTTCGATAACTAATACTAAATCAATATCATATAATGTATTGGTATCATTAAGGCTGATGATTTCGCTTAACTGATACTAAATCAGTATATATATAATGTATTGGTATCATTAAGATTTCTTGTTCAGAAATTACTCATTAGTCAATGATACTATAAGAATATATGTATATTGTTGTGATATCATTAAGATTTCTTGTTCAGAAATTACTCATTAGTCAATGATACTATAAGAATATATGTATATTGTTGTGATATCATTAAGATTTCTTGTTCAGAAATTACTCATTAGTCAATGATACTATAAGAATATATGTATATTGTTGTGATATCATTAAGATTTCTTGTTCAGAAATTACTCATTAGTCAATGATACTATAAGAATATATGTATATTGTTGTGATATCATTAAGATTTCTTGTTCAGAAATTACTCATTAGTCAATGATACTATAAGAATATATGTATATTGTTGTGATATCATTAAGATTTCTTGTTCAGAAATTACTCATTAGTCAATGATACTATAAGAATATATGTATATTGTTGTGATATCATTAAGATTTCTTGTTCAGAAATTACTCATTAGTCAATGATACTATAAGATTATATATATACTCTTATAGTATCATTGACTAATGAGTAATTTCTGAACAAGAAATCTTAATGATATCACAACAATATACATATATTCTTATAGTATCATTGACTAATGAGTAATTTCTGAACAAGAAATCTTAATGATATCACAACAATATACATATATTCTTATAGTATCATTGACTAATGAGTAATTTCTGAACAAGAAATCTTAATGATATCACAACAATATACATATATTCTTATAGTATCATTGACTAATGAGTAATTTCTGAACAAGAAATCTTAATGATATCACAACAATATACATATATTCTTATAGTATCATTGACTAATGAGTAATTTCTGAACAAGAAACCTTAATGATACCAATACAGTATATATATTGATTTAGTATCAATTAAGAGAAATTATCAATATAATGATATCAATACAATATATGATATTGATTTAGTATCAGTTAAGCGAAAACACCGGTCTTAATGATACCAATACAATATATGATACTGATTTAGCATCAGTTAAGTGAAACTAGTTGGGGGTATATAGTGTAATTATTTAGTAGGGGTATGAATGTAAAGGGGTATATGTTTGTAATTATTTTGCTTTTATGGGGTATTTGCTTAGTTTCCCTTTTTTTTTTTATCCTAATTAGTGTGATACAGTGGAACTTGAGAAGTTATTTAAATTTTAATATGCTTTTTAAAAATATTTTAAGTTATTAATTATTATTTTTTATATAACTTTGAAATAATATATATTATTTCGCTGTCCCAATTTATGCGGTACGGCTAGAATTTCACAAACTAATCATTTATATGTATTTTAAATATTTCAAGTTGTTAATTATTGTAATTTGTAGTATCTTTTACGTAATTTTTGAATAATATATGTTACTTTTTATGTCCCAATTTATGTGACATTGATATATTTTAGAGAGTCGGCCAAATTTTTTATGTCTTTTGAAATTCTTAAGTTGTTAATTATTTTAATTTATAATACTTTTTACGTCATTTTCAAATAATATATGTTATTTGCTATTAGTCTATTACCCATTTTATGTGTCACCGATAGAATTTTGAAAGTCAATTAATTTTTTTATATGACTTTTAAATATTTTAACTTGTTAATTATTGTGATTTAAAGTATTATTATCATATTTTTCAAATATATAAGAATAAATTATCAAATTATCCTTGTCTAGATATATAAGCCCGGGCCAACAATTATATGTCTCAATTTACATGATACAAATGAACTTTTAAATAATATATGTAGAATTTTAAGTGTTGATCAGATTTTTTATATTATTTTTAAATATTAGTAATGCAAATATTTAAAACATAGTATCAATTAAATTTTAGTCTTAGTAATGAAATGTGAAATATTTTAAATTTTATTAGTTAATTATATTTTACATGAAAATAATATGTTTTTTCTTCAAACGCAACAACAAAGAAAGCCCAAAATAAGTGAGTATAATATTACTAAACATTACATCTGATAGAACGTGTAGATCCGAGTAAGTCCTAACATCACCAATATGCCTTTTTAGGCATTGCAAAAGGGCTCACATTTCAGTATATTTACTAATGCAAATTACCCCGGTCTAAGAAGCAGACATGTTGACGAACAACTGCTTCCTAGACTCTTCTCTCTCTATATATATATATAAAGAAAGGTGAGGTTGGAAATTTAATTTTCTGCTAAGTTCGTTTTAAAAGAATGTCTTTTATCTTTTTTTGTAACAATTCTTTAATTCTAACTAT
The DNA here is from genome assembly GCF_000226075.1 of Solanum tuberosum. NCBI lineage: Eukaryota > Viridiplantae > Streptophyta > Magnoliopsida > Solanales > Solanaceae > Solanum > Solanum tuberosum. Next base: position 109,654 of record NW_006239628.1, on the reverse strand, counting down.
ATATTATTATTATTTTGTTCTTTTGTTAGGGAGGAACTACTTCAATATTCTGAGCATGTAAGAAAGTTGGGCCATACAATATTTGAGCTACTAGCAGAGGCACTTGGGCTTAAGCCCAATCACTTATTGGACATGGACTGTGCAAAAGGCCAATTCATAATTAGTCATTACTATCCACCTTGTCCTGAGCCCAATAAGACTCTTGGAATCACTAAACATACTGACCCAGATTTCTTCACAATTCTCCTACAAGATCAAATTGGTGGCCTTCAAATTAATCACCAAAATCAATGGATTGATATACATCCTGTTACTGGAGCCCTAGTTATCAATCTTGGTGACCTTTTGCAGGCAAGTATATCTAGTCGGTCAGATTTACTGTTTACGTTTTAAAGTTGATATACATACATATTATACATGAATTATACATTCACTGACTATTTTAAATGATTGGATGGACGATTGTTTAAGTTAATTCTTCTAAAATTAGATTTACATGTGTCTAGTCACTAGTGATTTTGATCAGAGGTGAATCTAAAGTGTAAGGATAGGTTATATTGGACACATTGTTTTTAGTGTATTAATATATGCATAGATATACATACATATTATACATGAATTATACATTCACTGACTATTTTAAATGATTGGATGGACGATTGTTTAAGTTAATTCTTCTAAAATTAGATTTACATGTGTCTAGTCACTAGTGATTTTGATCAGAGGTGAATCTAAAGTGTAAGGATAGGTTATATTGGACACATTGTTTTTAGTGTATTAATATATGCATAGATATACATACATATTATACATGAATTATACATTCACTAACTGTTTTAAATGACTAGTTGGACGATTATTTAAGTTAATTCTTCTAAAATTAGATTACATGTTTCTAGTCACTAGTGACTTTGATCAAAGGCGAATCTAAAGTGTTAGGATAGGTTATACTGGACACGTCGTTTTCAGTATATTAATCTATATGTGAAAGATCATGAGAAAGACTTACCGGAAGATATCTCTTGTGTGACCTGATGGTGTAAGGAAATTATATCGAACGATGTATATATATAACTTAAACTCATTTTGCAGCTTCTATCAAATGACAAGTTCAAAAGTGCTGAGCATAGAGTATTGTCAAAACAAATTGGGCCAAGGATTTCAATTGCATGTTTTTTCACAACTCAATTTCAGCCATTTGATACACTTTATGGCCCAATAAAAGAATTGTTGTCTGATGAAAATCATGCTTTGTACAAAGAAACAACAGTGAGAGATTATGTATCTTATTACAACTCTAGAGGACTTGGGGCTCACCCTTCCCTTCTTCATTTAAGGCTCAATCCATCCATTTGACACGTCTAATATATGCTCGAAATATTGGACATGTATCTACTCCTTCATGATTTGGTTTTCGACTCGTGGAATTATCATGTTTGTAGATTGTGTTTCAATCTCCATTTCAAATGAGTGTAAACAAAGAAGTGAAGAAGGATTTATTTAGTCAAATCTTATTTGAGACTGAAGCGTAGTTATTTTTAATTTAAGTAATTGCAATGATTGGAAGGGGTTACTTTTGACAAGAATGACACATGAATCAAAAATTTTATTTCTTTTGAACCCTGAGAATACAATGTGATTGTTATGAGAAATGTGTTAAGTGTTACTATAAGAAGCAACACCATTAGGTCATTTGCAAAGGCGAGCCAAAATTTGAAGTTTATGATTTTTGATTCTAGCCTCTCTGATCATTTGGTCAGTGAGGTAAAAAATTATGTATAATCCTAAGATAAATTGTGGAGTGAAAAAGTAACTTGTACGCGAATCAACTCCATGACCACGAAGCCATGTACAATATATTACTCAAGAATTAGAAGATGGTATCCGAGAAATAGTTGTAGACACGTGATTTTTGACCTATCGTCATTACATATCAAACTTCCTCTAAAAAAAAATGGGATTACAACAGCTTCAGTATTCAAAAGAATTGAAGTCTTTTAAGGCATTTTTAACACTTTACTACATCTGTATTGAGTTCTTCATCATGAGTATTTCCTACATCAAGCTCCTTATTAGCTGATGCTTCTACTTGTGTGTGTTTCAATTCCTCCAACTGCAACAACAATAAAATTATACAACGTTAACACAACGATTACTATGTTTAAGTTCAAACATATCAGAGTCGGCTACATGAATCCTCACTTCTCCGTTTAAGCTCAACTCATTGTCATCATTGTACCAAACAAGACTAAAATCTATTCTCAACTAGTAGATATCACTTATATGGATCTTTCTAGTTCATTGTGCCTCGTCTTTGGCTAAGTTTGCATTAATTTCAAGAAATTGTATATCTTTCGAGACAAGTTCCTTTTATGTGATTTTAGGTCTATCTCATCCTCATTTAGCACTCTCATTCACCACACCTATGGACTGGTGCATTTGTAGATCGACGCAACAAAAACAATCATCTGAACTTCTAGAGAGCTTAGATATTACAGTGAACCAAGTCATACCTCCCTGCATCTTTCTTGGTTTTCTTTTATAAGTTCATTATATCTGATTTGCAGCTCTGATAACTCGGCTTGTAGCTTTTCATATTCAGACAGTGATGGACCGCCTAATTTTTGCTGGACAAATCTGAGAGATCAGAAACCAAACGATGTTTAATATAAGTTCTCTAACAAAGAAATACCAGAAAACAATAGTCAGCACAGCTATGAGATGACAAGATGACATTTGAGCAAAAGCTTTGCGCCTATTAATATGCATTTGATCAGTTTTCCAGCCAACCCCAACATTATAGTTACAAAATATGTTATTAATCTCTCATCTACAACATTTTGCTTTGAAAGAAAATTTTCACATAGACACGGTCCAAATCGAAAACAACATGCACCGTGTATGATGTGACCAAGTTTTGTACTATTTTTAAGAATACTTACTCAAGAGCTGAAGAAGGTTTGTCATTCTGCTCGTATAGTGCAACAAGGACTACAATGACAGGAAAAACGTATAAAATGAGGTCAAACTTTTTCCAATGAAAACAAAACGAAGATAAAACGTGAGCATTCACACTAACTTAGGAAGTAATTAGAGACCACCTTTGGTTAGAGCATCAAGAACTCCACTGGCCTCCAGATACTTCCTGAAACCTTCTTTCTTTGCTTCCTTTTCCTGTCCAAAGCACCAAATAAGTGAATTCAAGACAGGAAACGGAGGCATTTATAAGATAACGGCACAAAGTGGATAAGGTAACAAATAGCACGGAAGTTCAAGGTTAAATAGTTGACAATCTTTGTTTCTCTAAGCTCTTTGAATCACCATTATTCTAAATTGTCCATATCCTCTATGTAGATTTCTTCACATATATGTGCACTTGGGGAGGTTGTGGGAGGGAGTGTCAAATTTGCAAAAATGGATAGAATAAGTCGCTCTCCCGTTCTCCCTTGTTACACCAAGAGTTTAGTCTCATTATGTGAATATGATAGCAAAAAAGCTCAAGTTCAAAGGGGAACCTGTACCACATATCTCATGTACCAACAATTTTTGTGAGCTAGATGTTACCTATCAAGTCATCAGTCCGCATTTTTCTCAAAATGACATCATCAATTTATTTCACCCAGAATGTCAAGTTAGTATTCATCTTCCCCAAATAACACCATGTCATAGTTAGTCAGCACTATGGTATAGTCACATCATTACGTCGTCAGCACCAAGTTAGTGCAATATGATTAGGTGCATCTGGAAACATGCATGTCTTAGTCAACAGTCTAATCAAACTACGGGACATGCATGCCCTCAATTTCATTGGCGTTAATATCAAATTTTGGAGCATGAGCTTTAGAGGAAGGAAGTTGAGCTCAAATCTTTGCATATTGACACTGGATGTTCAACATGGGTAGTTAGCCAATGGATAGTACTACCATTGTCAAATATTTTGATCTCTATGGACATAAGTACATTGACCGCATAATAGTCAGACTAGCTCAAACTAAGTGGACTATTAACTTGGTTAAAACAAACTCTTTAAAGTCTAGACACAGCATGATACTCATTCTACCACTATGTTAATATAGAGGTGGTCTCAAAAATAAATATTTTATTGATATATGATACTCATATTAATAAAATGATTTGAACCACTTATTGTAAAAACGGGGATTTTACCCCCTTTATCCAATACTGAATCGATGACCTATTCTAAGTAAGCAGAGCTTTCCGGATTTGAAAAAAAACTTTGCTGACAATTACATACGGAGTATTTTATATTTTGTCAGAAGAGTCCTCCAAATATTTTGGCTCTTACATTAGTTTCGATATCTTTTTGGAATATGAACAAGGAAGAGAACATACGCTAATTAAATTCATAAAAAAAGATATGAGAATTTACCTTAAGTAATTGAGCGTGAGAGCCAAATAAATTGAAAGATTTATGTCTGGTTTGGGAACTTGAAAATGGAAAAATCCTTTATCCACTTGCAAGAGAAGGATGAAATTTGGAAGGAAGAGGAGTTACTGCTTTTAACCAAGTCAAAAAGATTGTTACAACTTACAACTTAAACTCAATCAACTAACCACCTTTCAATGAAGTGTGGAGCAAATGAAAGTCGGTTTTCGTGAACTTAAAAGGTTATCCGGTGTGGCAAGATGAGTAAAGGAGACTGCTTAGTGAACAATTAACTACTACACACAGGTTTTTCTTATACATAGTGTGGACATCCTCCTTCCAACAGAATACATCTACACATTTTGTTATATCCTTTTTGTTCATCTATGGATTGAGTAACAGAGATGTTTGTGTACCAGACTATCAATCCAATCATAGACCTTAAGCTGGGTATGCAGAACTACAACTAAACATGCAGCGGACTTCACTGAATATGCCCAATCCTAGAATAGCATCTAACTACAGTGTTGAAACACTAATCAAACCTAAGAGAAAGACCATACAGACATAGGCACATCTACCCTTTTTTCAGCTGATGCTGCTGGAACGATATACTTTTTGATAAATGCAGCTGGACTACATACAAATATATAGCTAAAAGTTTACACAATTATACTACTTCAGGTCCCAATGTCACTAGAGTAGTGGGTGTAGTTCTGCACTCACTCCCTTCAAACCTTGAATTCACCTCTGAATTATTACATAGACAACAACTATGTAATTTGATCAACGGATCGGGCTCTCTCACCTTAACAGAATTCCCTTGCATATGTCCCATTTGCAGCAACATTTCCATATGTTCCCTAAAACCCATGACACTCACTTAAAAATAATTTTTTCCTCTTTTAGTCTCGAGTACAAATATGCACATTGACCATCCTCAAGAACATAAATTTAAGTAAGTGGGCGCCGAGTACCATTACACACACTATGATGATGGGCAACTACTTGCTGTACATACATAGACTTATCAAAACTGAATCTTTTTAAACTTCCCAATTAGGCAAAGAACTCCATTGTAGCTGACTATTACAGTGAAAAAAGAAGCATTCTTTTCTGAACTAAGAACCAGAAATGGGAGGTTATTCTAAGTTGTTAACAACAATGTCAAGCAGTACAAAGAAACAAAAGCTTACTCATTTCTTCTTTTATTCTTGAATACAAATATTCACATTGACAATGAACAAGAACACAAATTAAAGTTAGCAGTTGCCAAGTACCATTACACACACTTGGTATAAATACATATATACAATAACAACACACCCTATGTAATCCCACAAGCGGAGTCTGGTGAGGGTGGGGTATACACAGCCTTACCCCTGCCTTATAAAGGTAGAGTTTCGATAAACACTCGACTCAAATAAAACATAAGTATGTAAAACAAACACAAAACAGTAGCAGCAACAAAATTATACCATACTTGAAGTAAAGTATTGGTATAAATACATAGACTTATAAAAATTGAATCCTTTTTACTTCCCAATTAGGGGGAGAGCTCCACTGCATTATAGCTGACATTTTACAGTGAAAAAGAAGCAATTTTTTTTATGAATCAAGAACCAAAAATGGAAGATAATTTCCAAGTTTTTAACAACAATGTCAAAGATTACAAAGAAAATGAAGCTTACCATTTCTTTAATTCTTTTTCTTCAATGGGATTTCAACTTCCAAGCTACTTCAATGGTGAATTTCGTTTACCCCTTTTAGGTAACAGAGTTAGATCCAGGTTTTTTTTTCTCTCTTTTTTAATTTAAACTTTAAGAGAGTTTTTCCATGGCATATTAATCCCGATGTACGTAATCTTACTCCTAACTCAAAATATTACCATCGTAATATTAATAAATATATCCTTCACTTTCCAAACATATATTTTTTACATTAATGTTATTTAATATTTAGTACTAATTATAATTCTTAAATATTCTCATTGTCTAATAATAGTTGTCCACTATTAATTTGACACATCCTTAAGAAACAATAAATAATAGGGGTAATATTACAATATTATCTTTTGACTTTATTAAATTAACGCTTTGAGAAATATGATAGATGATAAATACGTATTTAATAGCAAGGGTAAAACAGATACAAAAGGTAAATTATCTCTTGATTTTTTAAATTAAACAACTATTTTTAGTATAATAACGACTCAACTATTATTTGATGGAAGGAGTATATATTTATTTTACTTATAAAAGGTTTAAATTCAAGTGAAGGGAAAAGTACTTTTTGTTTTTTTATTTATCTAAACTTTAGTAGATAAATTTATCTATGCATTACTAATAGGTACCTTATAAAATTAAGAAAAGTATTGAAAACATTTTGTTTTCAAACTATTAACAACGTTGGAAACATCCCTTTACGTGACTAACTAAACATAGACACACCTCCAATCTCACTCATATTGTAAGATCAAAAGTATATTTAAGTTCAGTTAGTCAAATAAATAGATATTTGAGCGTTTTCAATACTTTTCTTGGATCTCATTTGAAAAAACTTGGATACATATAAGAAACAAAAATCACAATTAAGTTCTCTTACTTTTATTAATTTTCTATTCTGGTCTAAGTATAAATAAAGGAAAGATACAGAATTTTTATTTATTTTTTCTTTACTATTAGTAGTTTAGTACTTGTGATTGTTTAACGAACACCAACTGTTCGACAAATTGTCTCTGTAAAAGATTGTAACTTTATATAACCAAAATCAAGATTTTGAAATCCGATCAGCAGATATGGAGACCAGTAAAGAGGGAAATGTCGCTTTTCTCGATCGTACTTCTCGTGCTACTAGAGGCAAACGGTAAATCAAGAAACCCAATTTTTTGTTTTATTTTTGGTTTGGGGATTGTTTGTTGTGTGTATAATTTTGTGGGTTGAGCTTAATTTAAGTTTATTTCTTGTAAAAATGGAATTTTTATATGACAGGATGACTAAATTGTTGGATGATGAGGTAGAAGAGGATGAACTTTTCTGGAATCAGGAAGCTCTTAAAGATGTATGTTGTTTTTTCAATAACATGTTACTTCATTATTGTGTTTATTGTAATTGTAGTTAGTAGGTAGCAACTTAAGCTTAATGTTTGTATAGAATTGGGGTCTGACGAGAGTAGAGTGTATGTAGACCTTACGTCTACATACTCAAAGGTAGAGAGGTTGTTTCTGATAGAACCTCGGCTCAAGAAGGAACAAATTTATAGAGAAAAGAACATCTTTTTGGAACTTTATGGAAAAAAAAGATCATTTTTTTCTATCCTGGATGGTTTTTTCGTGAGGGGTTGGGGGCAGAGGTGGAGCCGGGGTTTGAAACTTATGGGTTTGGGATTCTTGTCTTTTTAAGCTTTGGGTTCTAAAATTAATAATTTGTACTTATTCGATGAGTTTTTAATACAAATACAGGGTTTGGACCAAAGTTGGGGGGTGTTGTCAGAAGAAAAATATGCATTGACCATGTTAAGTTTATATCAGTTGATGGATGGTAAGGGGAAATGATAGGTCAACTATGTCTAATTTAGGTTTAAGAAGTTCAAATAAAGTTGGGAAGAATTGCCCCAAACCATATATGCAGGAGCCTTTCAAGTTGCAGAACATTTCATCAATTACTGCACCTTTCATCTGTCTCTTTGTGCCTAGGTATCCACTGTAAGTTCCAGAATAGAATGGAGAATATTCATAAAGTTGATCATTAGGAGCCTTACAACGAGTTTGGATAGGCATGTTCAGTGGAAACAAGAAGGGATTCGTTAGCTTGTTATATAGTAGGAAACAGTGAAATGGATTCTGGGTTGGAAAGTTTGTGAACTAAGAAACCGGAAGCTTTAGTATCCGATGCGTGTTTAATGTGGATTATTGAGGCAGATTGAAGTGCAACTGCTACTGGCTTTTAGAGATTCACGTTTCTTTGCTTTCTCTGGCAAGTCCAAAAATAGCATAAGAGCACAAAGAAAATGATATTTCTTTTTTGATAAAGGAACACCAAGAAAATGATGAAAACTGATGTTTCTCAAATATGGACATAATTGTGCTTCTACGGAGAATATAACAAAGGAAAGTTTGTACTATGAGGTCTTAGGTTCAAATCCTATCAGAGACAAAAAACATTAGGTGATTTCTTACCATCTATCAGTCCTAGCTTTGGTGGACAGAGTTACCTGATACCTGCTTGTGGTGGGAAGTGACTGGTGTCTGATAGAACTAGTCGAGGTGTGCGTAAGCTAGCCCACACACCATGGTTATCAAAAAAGAAAAGTTTCTCTGGAATAGCTGCTGCCTGTTTACTTTACTTGTCTAAAATAATGATGATAATTATAATAACACAGCCTCCATTATTCCCAGCAGCACTAGTTTGAGTGAAAATGACTGCTGCCTCCATTATTCCTAGCAGTAGTAGTTGGAGTGCAATCTTTTACTCAAATCATAGGCCTTGACATCTCGTATCCATGGTTGTAACCGGGCCTGAATGTTTTGATATTTTAATTGGTTTGGCGATCCAGAGTCACCAACCTTCCGTAAAATATTTGGTTTGTGCTTGTTTGGCAAATTTGCTAATTGAATTTAATGAGCTTTTGCTTGGATGCAAATCAGGAAGAGCATGACATTGAATATGAAGAGGAAGGGGAAGCTGTGGATGTTTTCGACAGTGACTTTGATGAAGATGTAAGTTCCAAGTGTTCCATTTCTCATCACTGAACCTTTCATTTCTCAAATTTTAGTGATGGATTGGTTACTTGTACTGGCAGTTCTAGCTTGGAAGGGTATGTTATTCGATAATTCTGTTCTCGTATGACCTATGTTAAAAATGACTTACCTAATATTGTTTCAGGAACCCGAACCTGATGAAGAAGGAGAAAATGAACCAGATGACAGGTTTGACACATTCAAGTTGATGGGAAGTGTCCTTTTAGCTCCATATGGATAGTCCTTAGATTATACTCTTCTCTTTTCTATGGCAGGACACGGACCAAAAAGCGATTGGTCTATCCAGGAAGACCACCTGCAAAGAAGAAAAAGAAAATGAAAACTCTTACCAAGACAGAAAAGGCACACCAAGAAAATGAAGAAGCTCCAGATCCGTCCACCCCTTCTGAACATCATGATGCTCATGATGATACTGAAGCAGAAAGAACAATTAGGAAATCAACAAGAACGGCTGTCGTTGTAAAACAGGCTGAAAGGGAAGCCATTCGTGCAGCCTTGCAGGCAACAACAAAGGTTTGGTGTTTGCACTATAATGCTATTTTTCACGATAGTACAACTAACAAACTATAATTTCTTACATGGCAGTTTTCTTTATTTTCTGGATTTAGGACACAACCCTTTTATTTGCTTGTTTTTCTTGATTTCAGAAAACATTACTTGGACACTGAAATTAGAATTTGTTTTTATTTTCTCCCACAATTCTGTTGCATCACTACCTTCTGATTATGCTTCTGATTCTTCAGCCTATAAAAAGAAAAAAGGAAGGGGAGGAAAAGAAGATGACTCAAGAAGAGATGCTTCTTGAAGCAGCTCAAACAGGTTTGGGTTCATTTCTTTACTCTATAAAATTGCTTTCAGTTCCTATCTGTGCACTTTTCACTATGATATGTAACCTGTCTTTGACAAAATTGGCAGAGGTCATGAATCTGAGGAATTTGGAGCGGGTTCTAGCAAGGGAAGAAGAAGTCAAGAAAAAGGCCATCGTGCATAAAGCAGTTTACAATGGTCCTCAGATACAATACATATCCAAAAACGGCAAGTTCCTTACTATAATTTGGGACCCCTAAAGCTTGTACCCTCTTCTCTATATCATAAAACATTGAGTTAATGGTCAAATACTCACATGAACAATCACTTTTTCATGAGTTCCATACCTCAACTATCCATTGTTTGCTTTACCTACCTAAACTTATCACTCCTTTTGTATCTAAACACACCTCGATTTTGAGTTGGCCAAATGCTTGTTCCCAATCGACAACAGGCGCATGTAGGCCAACTCAGCATCGAAGTGTGTTTTAATACAAAGGAAGTGATAGTTTGGGTAGGTAAATTGAACAATAGATAGTTGAGGTATGAAACATGCGAATAGGTGATAGTTTAGGTGTGTTTTTGACCATTAACTCTAAAACATTCATATGCTACAGTTGCTATCACTTGAAATGCTTTTTTGTTTGATATTCTTGTGAAAATTCAGTTGTTTTCCATCATTCCAAACCATGCATGTTAATGGTATCTTGATCTCTGCAGGTGCTTCCTACCTAGAATTTGTCAATGGAGCATCTTTCGGTTCACAGATCTCAACAACATCCACTCCATGTAATTACAAGTCTTGATATATCCCGTTCCTCTCAGTTACATTTCCCTAACAATCAGTTTCATAGGCATGGCTGATTCCACATTGTTAAAGTATTTTCAGATGTTTATTGACTGGCCGCTTATGATTATTGACTGGTTTCATCTTTACAGACCCCCAGAAGGCAGTGTGTGCGGTTACTGGGTTGCCCGCACGGTAACATGCTCTTTCCACATTCTCGTACTGTTTTTTGTTTTTAGTGAATGCTAGCAATCATGCTCGCTAAAACTTGTAGTTCTTGCCGATTTTCTTATAAGATTCATCCCGTAGAAGGCACCAGGCTGGTGCACAATATTTACAAAATACAAAAGCTCAAACTCCGTTTTAATAAGAATCTGTCAATTCTCGAGGTATTCCGGAACCTTTGAACCAATAAGTCCAACTCTGAGCAGGGCAGTATCCATCAGAGCTAGTCTTTTGAGAGAGAGATCTTATTGCACTGCTCTGGTTAGTGGTTACTCCTCCCTTCTCTTACCAGTCAGTTTAAAATCTCCACCCCAATAACCTCTAGTAGCAGCCAGTTGAAACCACAGGTATCTTCTCTGGCTCCTTTGTTAGAGCTGTAGACCCCCAAGAAGATCCATGTAAATCCATTGATGGCACTTCACCTTCTTTGGAGAAGTGGAGAACATAAATGGAAATTTGCATTTACAGATCCTCTTATCCCAGATAAAAGTAATGTCTATATTTCTTCCTTCAGCCTGTTTAAAAGTGTTTTTGGCCCATCTACTAGTCCATTTTCCTAACTCCAGCGGGTTCCCAAGACACCTTTTTGTCTCTAAATAGACTGTATATCTCAGCTCTCCATTGCAGCATGAACATTTGACAAGTTTGCGCAAGTCTGTTACTGAGCCCTCGTACATTCCAACTGATCATATTGAACTTCATTTATCCTCAGTTCATTGACATTTAGTTCACCATCTCCCAGGTATGTGCTTGCCTGTCATATAATCTCTTTGGTTTCTGGGATGTTTTGAATTTTGTCAGAGAACCTTCCATCCAAACATTTCTCCAGGGTCTTAGTGTTTATTCTGCTGTCTTCTTCTCCATGCAGATTCTGGTCCTGTCGATGACTAATTCTTGTATTCAAATCTGTGAAGTTGGCCATTCAGTTGGTCCAGCAAACTCAGTATAACACTTCGATCTTAATGTTTGAGGAGGTGATGGTGGTTAGCTGATGCTTTTCTTTATGAACCTCTGAATTTTTCATGCGATAGCTGACCATCCTCCCGGTGTCATTTGTGCTCTGCGACCTCAGACACTTCTTTCATAGTGTTGAAATCCCATAACTACGATTTTCCTTCAATTCCTGTCTTGCTTAGAGAGCTTCTCCTCCTTTCAGTCCAGATGAATATTTCTGCATCTCTTTCAACTTTGCAACAACGTCCAAGATCTTTCTTAGGATTTTGGCATATTTAGAATAAAATACTATTTCTACAAGTGTGCTCTAGAACAAATCTCTCTATACCAACTAATATCCCGATTTTTAACCAAAAATATTCGAAGTGTACATCTATTCTAGTCTTCAAAGTTACTGTAAGGTCTCCAGAAAAAAAACATGTGATGTAGCATGTTCTGGCTTGATCCATTTGTTTCCGCTCAATCTGTTACCTGTCTTACGTTAGTACAGACACGGGTCGAGTCACACCTCCATTTTGGCTCTTCCAAACAATACCTTCCTTGTTTCTTCTTACTTTGACTCTCTCTCGTCCTCTCTCACACACAGAGAGACATGCACAATCCAATATTGGAGCTCTATACTGTGTTCCCTTGGATAATATTTCTGTGTTTCTGTAAGCTTCCTTTATTTTATTGCCTAAAAAGAGAGATTACATGTGTACATGACCTGTTATGTGTCCTAGATGTATTGTCATCAAGGTCCTTATCTTTCTTTGTAGAATAGTTTTAATTTGGATGTCTATTGTACTATTGACTAAGTGTTGTTTTCATCATTGATATTTTTTAGGTATCGTGATCCAAAGACTGGGCTTCCTTATGCAACTAAAGAAGCATTTAAGATCATACGCGAACGGTAAGAATTTTTAGTCAACTCAACATTGGATGATGATGAATGAAAAACTGTCGTATTATTTCATGGTTCTTGCCTCTTGGTATGATGTGCTGTGATTGTAGTTAGGAGTTGAGTCATTGCAGGCCATACTTGCTGTATGAAGTAACTTCTTATGACTTGGCTTTTACTATAGAATCGGCTTTTCTAGCAAGATCGTGTACGGGGAGAAATTCTATCGTATCGGTTTTATGAATTCTTTTGCATTCTTTGCTTACATGAACAATATTTTTGGCTTTCTTTGTTCGTACTATTGGAATTGAAAAAACTAAAATAAAGAAAAGATACGAGGTGTAGTTTATGAAGAAAGTAAACGGAGAAAATGGCAGAAGACTATGATGCTTGCTGTCCTCCTCAACTTTCCTCTTCCGATGCCATTGACTTCTACTTTACTTTCAGATAAGATATTTCTGTAGTTTTCATTGAATCGTGATTTCTAAAGAGAACGGACTATCTCTACACGATGGCCGGAGAATGAATTATTAGTCAATAAGTCCTACATTGATAAGAGCCCCATAACTTCTCACTTATGGTTTCTGTGTAAAATATGAATACACCACTTGAACTCGGTTTAAGTTATGAAAAAGGTGTGTTTGTGCTGTCTTTCCAAAGGTTCAGTTCTTTTAGCTGGATGCATATTTGATCCCACCTTACATAATCAGGGGCGGAACCAGGATGACAGAAGGGGGTCATCTGATCCCCTTTGTCGGAAAAGAACACTCTATATGTAAGGTCAAATCTGATATTTGTGTGTATATATTGCATATTAAACCCCCTTGACACAAGCAAGAACTATTTCGAACACCCTTGATGAAAATCCTGCCTTTACCACTGTGTACATTACGAAAATCAAGTTCCATGTCATTCATAAAGTTACTATTCCTCATCTTACAGGTTTGCTGAGGAAAGTAGCAGGGCTCGGGAGGAAAAGCATATGGACGAGTTGTCTCAGGCAATTTCTGGGCTAGGATTTACCTCGAAACGAAAGAGGTCAATAATTTCAAATAGTAGAAAAACGTCATATACCCCGCGAGTATTCGCTCGTTGCAGCAAGTTTCCTGCTGATGACTCCATGTCTGAGGATTCAGAGTAGACACTATGTACAATTTGATCCTCTTTATTTTTAGCCTAGGTTTGTAGAAATGCAGAAAGTAGCATTTTTTTACTTGATTAGCTTGTATAATCAGTTTTAGTCTCAAGAGTTTTAAATGACATTTATATGGTACGAGTTGTAAAAGCGTAAGAGCTATTTATATAGAACCACCTTCAGTCATTCTCACATCTTCCGATCCTCTACTTAGTTGTCTTGATTACATCGAAAAATGAAGGAACACATGGCATGTAACACATCTATCAAGCTAGAGCTTACTCCCTCTGTTGCATCTTATGAGTAGGAAACGATTGACCAGAGAGTTTAAAGAAGAAAAAAATACTTTTAGAACTTGTGATCTGAAAAATAGAATGAAAAAGAATTTTTATTTTTGTTGTATATTATAATAGTTTCAATAGAGTAACAATGATTAGTAAAAGTTTATATAATCAACCTAAATTTATTTGAGATTGAAACATTGTTATTGGCGTAATGTAACACTCCTTACCTATTAATTTACTATGACATCTTCTCAAAAAATATCTTAATTTGGGGCAAAAAATATCTTATTTTCTTTTTTTTAAAAAGAGAAAAAATGAGACTTCTCTTCAACGAAAGGTCAATTTTAACTGTGACATTTTTCATACCTTCTAATTTTCAACTTTTTTGGTCAATATATCAAGGCCCTACTTTCTCCATAGGTAATAATTACAAGTTCTATCACCTTGATAGAATTATTTGATACTGATATCATTGATGTCCTCATCATTTCGGGACGGACCTAGTTTAAAAGTTATGAATTACATAAATATTAAAAAAAAGATTACTAAAACATTTAAAATAGTTGATTATAAATTCAGTTATTAACTTGAAACTACGATAAGAATTTATAAACTTTAAATTTTAAATTCGACTCTGATTGTCGGTATAAATTTTTATATTTTTGCAAGCTACTTCCTACTACTTTCCTAATAAATTCTCCAACTTTTTATTTAAATTTAGGGGAAGGCAGTCAAAATTATGGACTGTTGAATTGACATGTAAACCACATATTTTTGGAGGCTGTGGAATTTTTTTCTCCAGCATGCACTGAAACTCTACTACAAAAAAAGAAAAGACAAAAAGCAAATGTGTGGATTATATATTTTTGCATATTAACTACCAAAGAATTTATTGACAATATTCCTTATATACCACGTGCATGTTTATTGGGGTCGAGATCGTGGCGGCTCAACATAAATAAAGGTCTAAAACAAAATTTTACTTAAAGACAGATACTAAAATTGAAATTTATGAATTTTTATAATGATCTCAAATTAATATCATGATAAAATAATTGATACATAATCAAATATTATATTCACGTAAATGGGTGATCGAAGCTTGTGCGGTTAGAAAGATAGCCAGAGCCAAAATCTGAAATTTTGAATTTTAATTACTTAAAGCTATTAAATTTTAAATTAGTAATCACTACATATTCAATAGATTTTTAAAACAAATAAAATTTAAACTAAAACTATTAAGTTCGACGAATCAATGACCCATAGTGCCATACTTTAACTACATCCAAATTAGAAAGATTATATTTTTATTTATTTAATTGTATCTTCAACGACAATTTAAAAGGCTAATATAATACACCTACTTCTTGACCAAGGTTTATTTTATTTATTTATTTTAAAAAAACAATAATGTTGAGTTGTCCCATATATGTGAGATGTGAAATATTTGGTCTTTTTATATTATTAATTTTGAGTAAGATATTTGGATAACTCAAAATCATATTTTTACTGGTCATCAAAACAGGTAGAGTTTTAGGTTGGAGTTTCAATATCATCTAGCATTAAAAAAAAAAAAAGTTACATACGTGACACATAAAACATGAGAAAAATAATTAAATAAATAAAAATGTGTTTTCTTTAATTGGATGTTATTTATTTAACCACTCTTTTATAATTTTGGATAATTCTCACTTAGCTTTTAAATTTGAATTAATCGAACTACATATAACACAGATTCAATAGTTTCACATAACTTTTGTGGTTTTTTTAAATTAAGGCAGGACAAATATTCCACAATATATGCAATCAATGGATATACTGTAGGAACTTTTATTTGGTTAACACACTTTGCTAGATTGATATTAACACATCTTTATTTACTATGTATCAAGGTTAGAATAAAATGGATAAGCAGAGACGAGTTTAGAATTTAAAATTTATTTCTAATTAACATATAATAATAACTAAATTTTATAGTTAAACATATATAAATATTTAGTAAATGTGAAAAACTTTTAGTAGGAAATGTTTTCTTCTTTAATGAATCTTATGTGATGTGAATTTGAATGAGAGGTGGCGGGCTTACATTGAGGCTAATGCCTTTTGTTAATTTTAATGTCACTTCAGTTCTTTTATACTCGTATTTTTTTAAGTTCATGTTTCTATCCCACAAATGATGTGGGACTTCAATACCTTTTACACACTCAAATCTTTTGCAGCGTGGACAATATAAGACAAAAGATCCAATATCGAAAATAATGAATTAAAATGGTCCGGCTTGATACTATTTAAAGAAATAAATGATGGGTTTAATTCAACCATAAGAACTAGTTGTTGAAATTGAATTAAGTCGAAGATCCATTTTTTTAGAAGGTATCAGAAAAAAATCCATCTGAAGTATTATTTTTCGATATTGACTCCCCATATTATATTGTCCACTCTTCATATGTTGAACCCTGGATGTGGAAGAGAAGGAGAAGGGGAGGGTATGAAGAATCCCACATCAAATATTGTTTAGGGGATGTGTATTCAATATGGCTTAGACATGAATCCCCACCTCTAACTTTTGGGGTTGACTATTGAGTCATGCCTAAGATCTACTCCCTCCGTCTCATATTAGTTAATAATTTTTTATTTTGCACGATCCTTAAGACATCATAAATTAGAAGATAATTAGTTTACTAATTCATCCCTTAAAAAAAATTGGAGAATTTTACAAACAAATGTGAACACGTTTAAAAAATGGAATTAATTGCAAGGGTATAATATAGAAAAATTTTAATAAATACTTTGTTGATTTAATAAGGTGGACAACTATTTTTAATATTTATGATCAACTAATATGGAACGGGGGAGTATTATTGCAAATAGTTATGCCCTCGCCATCTTCAACTCTTGGGTCCGCCTTTGATTCAAGTTAGTCCGAACACCAATATAGATACCAGACACCAAACAAAACAAAAAAATCTATGTTTCCTCATGCATGGTCATGTCACAATCTTAATTCCCTTGACTATACTTCATTCAAACACTAGAAGCTACCTTCCTCTTTCTTTCTTTGAAATTTCTTCAATATCCTATATGTATAAATAGCATGCTTTCAAGATTTTCACTTAGACACAATATTTAAGCACAAATACAAATATCCAAAGATATAATAAGAGTGTGTGTGTGTGTGTTTTTTAAACTTCATGGATGAGCCAAATCAAAGAAGAGAGCCTATAAAAGTGAAGTATATAGATAGTCCAGTGATGGTAAATGCCAAAAATGCAACTGAGTTTAGGAACATTGTTCAACAACTCACTGGAAAAACACCACAAAAAATGTCTAGTGGTGGCACAACAATTGAGTGTTCAAGTGTCAAAGCACATAGTAATAGTAATAATAATAATAATAATAAGAATGTGGATGAGTTACTATGGAAAGAACTTTCACAAGGCATATCCATATATCACTACTTAGATTACTAGTGTTTTATGGTTCTTTCTTCTTCTTTTTTCCTCGGGATGCGGTTCTTTCTCGAATCTTGTTAACCTGGGATGCTTTTGTATAATGGAGAATCAAAGTGATGAATAAATTCATCGAGTGTATTCTATCAATAAATTTCTTTGTTTTCCATTTTACTCTACGTATGATCAATTTTAATTTATATGTCTTACTTCGATTAAGCTAGCATGGAGTTCTTTAAACTTTATATTCTAGGCTCGATCCTGAATCCGTTCAACATTTTCTCATTGTCCCTTCATTATCATTCGTTTATCTGGACAAGAGCGATTTTTACCTCATACAAATAGTAATAATTATAATATTTTTTTAATATAATCATCTTCACATAGTAAAAATTTCTCGTCACGTCGAACATGTATCTTTTTCTATGTATATAAAGAATTCAAAAATTATGGATCTTTACTAAAATATGTCAAAAAGGGAACAAAAATCTACGATGATATTTTTGACTCTTCTCATCACAAGTCATCATCAACAACGACCATGAGGATATTTTGTTTTATTTATTTATTTTATTTGGACTTGCAGATCATATTATATAATAGAGTTTCCATCTTCCATTTTTTTAAAATATTTTTTTTGATAAAGTTAAAGAGATAAAACTTAGTTATACATCATCTTCACATGATGATATCATTCATGATGTACGTTATACAAATAATTTGAAATCCTACTTATATTATCAATTTTTAAAATATAAATTTTTCATGCTCTTTGATATTTAAAGCTACATATGTGGTTGGAAGATGCATGATAGAAACATTTATCAGACAAATATATTTATACCAAAATAATAAATATATATTTATATCGAGAAATTTTAAAATTAATCATGACTAATTAAGATATATTATATTCTCACCTTATTATGCAAAAAATAATAATTAATATCTTTATGATATCATAATATAACACAAGTTATGACTTAGAAGGCATAATAAGTTATATGCAGTTAATTAATTCCTACCTAAGTCATTTGAGGCATAAGATTAGTTTATAACTAACAAAGCATATCTTACGATAAGGCATACTTATGTTGATAGTTTTGGAATGTTATGTCTTAAGAAGTTCATAAATTTTAATATCATATTTTTTTGTAAAATATCTCGTGAACTTCATACCTAATAAAACTATTTCGAACTGAAATAAATATAATATTAAATAAGTCACGTAATTCCAATAAGAGAGCGTGATTATAGGTCAAATGAGAACTTTAAAACTATTAAATTACTAAATATAAAAAGATGACATTATTCTTAAAATAAAATTTAAAAAAGCTATTATATATGTTGACATGCCAGGGTTAATATAAATTTTTGATAGTCAGTTAGTCAAATTAAAATAATGAACTTTTGAATTTATATGTAAAATCACATATATTTGAAGTCGTGTAATTTTGTCACTTATATCCACTTCAAAGTCTACTGGTCACTATTAAAAAAATACAAAAGCATTTTCTTTATAAAATTTCATCATGAATGATGATAGCATATATATATATATATATATATATATATATATCATGGGAACTTGAGGTGTGTTCGGTATAAAAGAAAATATTTCCATGAAAAGTATTTGACCAGCGAAAAAATTAGAAATTTAAAATCATAGTGAACATATTCTAAAGAAAGTAGGAAAAATATGTTTTACGAGTAACATTTCACGTTAAAATTACATAGCTCGAAATGCGTCATCATATTCTAGAGGCTAATTAATTAATATATAAATAATAAATTGTACTACATATATAGTATTGTACTCTTTTTTTCTTGACCAAGGTTTTTTCTTTTTGTCTAAAAAAAAACTTGATTATTGACAAAATTGGTTCACTAGAATTGAAAGTCACGTCTATTATCAATTGTCTCTTTATTAGAAGTAATTAATTCTTGATTATATATTTTTAAATATGAAGGGCTATCAGATGAAGCTTCTAATTAAAGTAATTTGGATAAAATATTCATTCAATTCAAACTATATATATGTAAGCAATCAATGATGTCAGACATCAGGTTACTGTAGGGATTTTGTGTGCTCTTGTTTTATTGGATACTAAATTTAGGACGTAAGGAAGACTATTAAAATTTGTAATTTATATGTTTGAGTTCTCACATCGATGATTATTTAGACATCGGTAATCGTCATATTATCATGATCATATTTTTGGGGTAGAGTTAGATCTTCTTCTTTTTTTATCATATAGTATTAGAGTCAGACTTATCTCAATTTATAATTTTACTCGATGTGAGGCTCTCCATTTGATATTATCCACGCTTCAGATGTTCAGTCCTGCCACGTTATTGACTGATAGATTATTTGGTCTCCTTGTATAGTATATTGGTTATATAGTTATTGGAAAATTCCCATCATATGCTTTTGTATTTTCAGTTAACGTGTTTCTGAATATAAAAGTACATCTTAGTCTTTACGTACTAACACACTTTTTTAAAATATAGTCTTTCTCTAGGTACCTTGCATGAATACGTAATGCTTTGTACATCGATCTGCTACCTATAAAGAGGTGTAAAATGTCAAAATGTTCCCTTGACTAACCATTAGCTATTCATTCAACTCATGATTCAAACATATGTCATTTCATACTAGAAGCTACTTGTGTCCATTTATTTCCTACCTTAGTTTATTTCTTGGAAATTTCCTCAATCCAATGTATAAATACCAATGTTATTTCAAGATTCACCAAGCCAAAAATAAGTACACACAGTCACACACATACATATATATATATATACACAAAAACTTTCAAGATTTATTTGTGTGTACATTATATTCATGGACATGCAAAAGCAAAACCTTAAAATTAGAGAGCCCATCAAAGTGAAGTATATAGATAGTCCATTGATGGTTAATGCCAAAAATGCAACTGAGTTTAGGACAATTGTTCAAAAACTCACTGGAAAAAACCCTAAAAAAATGGCCACAAATGGCATAGTTCATGAGTGTTCAAGTGGCAAAGCACATGAGATTGATAACAATAATATTGTTGATGAGTTAATGTGGAAAGAACTTTCACAAGGCATATCTATATATCACTACCTATAGATTAATTATGCCTTGGTATATAGGACATAGCAAGGGATTCATCTGAATATCTTTCGTCAGAAAATTACATTGTATATACATAAACTTATTTCATATTTTTATAGTAGATGTTGATCATTCTCATGACTTCTTCTATCATGTTTATTTACTGTACTTTGAATTTTCTTAGTAAAAATTCTGAATTCAGCGCAATTGATCCTAATAGACATATCTAATGTCTATAACCTTCACATGTTGGCATGTTGCTCTTATTATTATTATCCACTGTGCATGAATTGTACTTTTTCTGTCTCGATTTACGTGACATATATTCTTTCACTTTTAGTATGTTCTAGAAAAAAAGACGTCATTTTTCTATAATCAGAAATAACTAACTTCAATATTTTCGGCCTCATTTACTCTTAATGACACTAATGTCTAAAACACTCACTAATATACACACACATTTTCTTTAGTTGGACTATTCGCTTCCCAAGATATTTAGGATTAATTGGACTTCATTATGAATATTAGATATCGAATTGAAAGACCAAAAAAAAAAACAAAAAAACTATACCTTGTTACCAAAATTTTGTCAAAACTGTTGTGCTGAGAAAGTGAGAGGCAATTCAGACTCTTTTGGAATTAATTTAGGCAGCTTTAGACTTCTTGAAAAATCATCCAACTGATTGTTGTTTTTGTCGAACTTATTGAAAATATGAAAAAAGAAAAAAGGTTGTGATTTACTTTACGATTACTTTTTCTGTCTCAAACTATTTATCGTAATTTTTAAAAATATTTATCCTAAATTATTTATCAAAGTTAATGGTTATTCTCCAAATATCGTCATTACTTTTTTTCGAGAATTTTTTTTTAAAATTTTCAAAACAAAATTAATTTATTTCCCCTCATTCTTGAAGAGAACATACAAACACCTTAATTATGAAAAGGTGACATATAAACAGAACAAATAAAGTAAATAATCAATGCAGAGAGAGCATATTATAAGACATAAACAAGGATTAAATAATTTGAAAAAGTTTATAATTAATATATTTTTAAAGACGTGTAAAAAAGAAATACGATCAATAGTTTGAGAATGGAATATGATTGATTAGATGACAATATCTTTGATGATTCACACAATCTTTGGCATTATTGTGCACTTTGAATACTAAAGTCATATATTTGTTTGTGTTCACACTGTGTTGGAACAAATTAAATTGATATCAAGGTAACTCAATTGTAACAAACTTGTAATTAATTATTTCTCCTCTTAGATTTGTTAATTTGAAAATTGTTTTACATTAAAAAAATTATGACCCTACGAGTAAGTAATTAATATATCATCATGTCATTTTCATATATTATAATAGAAATTCGTTTTCTTTCTTTTTTTAATTTCAAATCTCATATTTTAAGAAAATTTATCAGAGATATTATTTGAATCATGATCTGATAGTATAAATCTTTTTCACACGGACATTATATAAAACTTAACTCATCTAAGCAATCGTTGTTGTAAAATTATATTATATGTGTAAATACTGAATTAACTACATTATATTTTGAGAAAACAATTATTCTATAAATTATGAAAAAGGTTGAAAAAATTACCACAATGGGTCTATTTTAAATGTTATTTTAGTCGAAACAAATTTGGTCCCATCGCTTTAGAAAAACAAGGACGCATTGAATATTATTTTTTTCACATTACTATAATAATTGATCGGTAAATACAATTTTCAGGAAGTCTTTCAATAATTATTGAAGTACTTATTTTGAGATATATACAAAGAATAGTCAGACATTTTTTATGATTATACTAATCAATGATTTTCTTAGAGGGTATATCAACTATTCAATGATTATATTTTTTTTTTAATTGAAAAGAATTGTCAACTTTAGCTTTAAATTCTTCAAAACGATAATTATTTTGCATCAATTTTCTTTAATAAAACGACAGTTAAAATGAAACCACGGAATAATGACGATATGGATACACCATTAATGACTCAAAAATAAGTGATTTTGATGGTCGACATTCCCTCCTTTTCATATTAATATATTTATTATATAGCCCTTGTTAATCTAGTATATCTCTTTAAAAAAATTAATTAAATATGTATTTTATTAAACTAATCTTAATAATGATGTTTTAAAATTTTAAATTTGATATATCAAGGTAGTATGAAAAAGATATTTTTTTTTCTTAATTTTATAAACTGATGGATCAAGTTTTATATTTTTAAAAATTTAAACCACAAATTTAAAATTGAAATTTTACCTCGTAGGTTAATTCAGAATTTGAAATTAAAATTTTAGCTTGAGGTTAAAGTTTTATTCAAATATCATAAACAAATACAAATTTCAAATTAAAACATCAGAGAAGTAATCCAACATTTAAATTTGATAAATTCATATAAGATTTTAAATACTTAATGCATTGTACAGGTTGTGTGATGCTATGTTATCTCAATTTCAATTCAATTTAAATGAAGCCAATAAAACTATAAAACGTTTATATCAAGCCAATAAATAAAAAATACTGTAGGTATTTTTCAAATATATATTTACCACCATGGTTAAATGATAAACATTCTTCAACTTTTTACCTATAAATATTAAATTGTCTGATTTGACGTAACTTGTGATCATCAATAAAGTGTACTGGAGCTCGAAATTCTTACTTGTGTAACTCGAATTTATAAAATTGAAACTCCATCAGCGGTATTCAAACTACAAAAATGTTCTATTTGATGTAATTAAACACCAAATGCTTGATTTAATGTAAATAGTCGATTGCAACTAAGTACTAGGCACAAATATCTTTTAGTACTGTCTTGTTTGAAGAATTCTCCTTTCCTTTCTACTTGCAAGCAAGCCAAATACCCTAACAAACTCATCAAAAGTCATCAAGAACAACAAAATACCCGGTGTATGCATACAAGTAAGGTTCAAAAAGGGTAGAGTGAACACAAACCTTACTCCTGCCTCGTGTAAATAGAGAAGTTATTTCCGAGAGACCCTAGACTCTCAACTCAAGCACTCAACACATCAGAAGTGAGATTTGAAGAGGGTAAAGTGGACGCTAACATTACGGTGAATTCCCACAAGTGGAGTTTAGAGAGAATAGAGTAAACACAAACCTTACCATTACCCCTACCTCACGGTTATAGAGAGGCTATTATCAACAAACCTTCGACTCAAGCAACACATCAGAAGTGGCAAAAAAAGCAATTCATAATCAAAATAACTTAACACATGTACATGACCACATACAATAACCAGAAGCTACAAATTCTCTTGCATTACAAATACTAAAAAGAAGTAGGAACCATATGTTAAAACAACATAGATTACAATTCTTAAAGCATAATTCCTTCAAAATTCTTGCCCATCTTAATCTTGTTCCTAATTAGTTGACAAGAAAAAACTAGAACCTCCTCCTCCTCCCTATCATTACTACTACTACTACCTTAAAATTACTAGTAAAACCTTAATTTTCAATCCTCAGAAGCTTTCAGATAAAGATTCTCACCACCATCACCACCTGAGCTTCCGCCGCGCCCTTCAGCAGACATACTACTCCCAATGTCTTGCTTATTTGCGCGGCCGAAGTCATGAGAGAAACCACCACCATGAGGTGATGATTCACTTTGAAGCATGTGATGAAGTCCAGTGCTTCCACCACTGCCAGAACTCATGCCAAGTTGGCTACTATGCAAGCCTTGTTGAAATTGTGATAACTGAGACTGCTGCTGCTGCTGCTGTTGTTGTCCATAGAGCATTGATGAGGATCTTGCAGCCATGAGTTGTTGTGTTGCCATTTGTTGCGCTTGTTGTTGCTGCTGCTGCTGCTGCAGGTAACTGTGTGTCCCTGGCTGCATCATCCCACCAGAAGAGAACTACACAAAGTACATTTTAACAGTTATTTCAAACATAACTTGGATTTAAACAAGAGTTAATGGTAAATAAACCGCCTAAACTATCGTCTTCTCGCAAGTTTCATACCATAACTATCTATTGCTCTATTAACTTAACAAAACTATCATCTTTTCATGAGTTTCATACTTCAACCATCAGTGTCAACACACAACGATGTTGAGTTACCTTATATGCACTTGTTGTCAATTGGGGACAAATAATTGGCCAACTCAGCATCGAGATATGTTTTAATACAAAGAGAGTGATAGTTTAAGTAGTTAAAGAGAACAATGGATAGTTGAGGTATGAAACTTTCAAAGGTGATAGTTTAGATGTATTTTTTATCATCAACTCTTTACACAGTCGGTATATATTAACTTAAATCCTCAAGGAACAATTAAACATTGGATACTTAACCCAAAAAAGCCAAGTGACAAGGTGAGCATCGTCCAAAACGATATAAAAAGACTACAATTCATTCTCTCGACCAATATAAGACTGACAAGATGACTTTTGTTACCTGAGAATGCATGCTAGAAGGCTGAGGTTGTGAATCAGCAATAGCAGCAAGGTACATCAGATTCCTCTGAAGCCTAGCTTGGTTCCTGCCACAACAGAAATTAACCAAGTAAAATATATTTACTTAAGGGGTTTCAAAGAAACAAGAAGTCGAGAAACGACCTCTCAACCTTCAAAATAACAAACAAAAACACTCTATCTAATCCCACAAATGGGGTCTGGGAAGGGTAGGATATATGCATACCTTACCTCTATCTGCACAAGGTAGGGATAAGGTTTGCGTACACACCACCCTCCCCAAACTCCACGTGTGGTTACACTAGATATGTTGTTGATGTTGTTTCGAAGAAACAAAAAAAAATGCACTTTACTTACTCTGCACATTCACTGAGTTTTCCCGAGTTTTGGCTCTCAACAATTTTCAGAATGAGTGATTTGTTCTCATCCAAATACTAACATAGAAAGGAATAAAAACAGTATAAGCAAATATTATAATAACAACATATATAATGCCCAAAATCTAATAAAACATCCGTTAAATCAAATATCTTTTGCTTAGATCATGTATTTGTATTAAGAAATTCGATAAATATGTATTTTGAAGCACTTCACCTTTACTTATTAACATTGCACAAGGGATTTTATAGGTGCAATAAGTGATTCTCAAACTTTAGTTACATAAGTGATTTTAAGGTTGAAGATAATAGAGAGTACGCAAACCGTATCCCTACCTCGAGAAGGTAAAGATGTTTTAGAATGACCCTCAGCTCGAGTAACGGATATCAGATTTACTTACATAAAGCATTACTTAATTAACCATCTTGAATAATAAAAAAAACATGCACTTTAGTCACATAGATAACACCACCAAATGTACCAAGTATTATCCAAAAAAATTCAAATCACTTTTCAACAAGAATATATGTCCTTTTTACAAAGCATTATATTACTCTGACTGTTAACAAGTTAGAACTTTTTAAAAGCCTGCAATTATTATTAAAAATTCAACAGGGAATTTTGACTGTCTTATTATGACCAATTCTGGAAACTGACTAACTGCATCATAACCCAAACAAAAAAGCACCTTTGAGAATCTGACAATGAAAATTGAACAAGAAAGTCCTCTACTGTGGAGGCATGTTCATGGAAGACTAATGGATGTATTTTCAAGAGGAAATGAATTTCTACAAATTGAACGGAAAAAATGTCCTTTTCAGATCTCTTGATGTGTAAAAATGAAGGTCATTTGCAAAAAGGCGATAAAACTAAAAACAAGTTTGTAAAGACACAAACACCATTTGTAGCAATCTGCAAACTGCATTTCAAAGTGGTTTCTTTTCAGACACTAGTTCTCACTTTTCAGCTTAAAGTCTGCTCCTACTATTTAGGTGACATCTGACATTAACAAAAGAAACTCAAAAGCTTCTGATATTTTATCTCTTCAGTCAATATGCAAAAGTTGTTCAAAAAGTTCAAGAGAGAGCAGACTAGAACCATAGCATACAATATACATACCCTTTGGCCTTTACAGCATAAAAAAAGAAGATAATAACAACTAAAAGCCAGGAATAAGCAACCAAAGAATAAGCCAAGAATTGTCACTAAATGTAGTTATTTGACAATCTCATATACAAGCTTAACCTATTAGAGAGAAATCACACATTCATTTACTTAATTATCTTTTTCACACACAAGGCGCAAAAAGTACAGAAGAGGGAAATAGCCATTAAGTTACTTAGTATCATTAGAAAAACTCCATTCTTATGTTGAAAGATCACAAAAGGGGATATTTGGAGGTGATGAATGATAGTTCAAGACCCAAAGCTACAAAATAGTTTCACACATACAATGAATTTGTGTGCCTGCGATTGATCAAATCCATGCACCTAGATATCCAAATAGTAATGAATAGGACTATGTCATTCTAAAGAACACACTTTTATTTGCTTAATCATCTCATAAAAGCATCTTACTTTAACAAATGCAAAAGAGAGGGAAGAAGAGGAATAAAAAGATTATAAAATATAGATACCCTTTAAGCAAATCTTATTAAATATCATAAAATAAGAGGGAAGATTCCAATTTCCAACTACTAGAAGCCAAGAATAAACAACAAAAGGAACCCTAGCTACCTACCACCTCAAAAATAACTACACTAGTATTATATCCTTTCCATGATTTCATGGCTCAGCCCTTTGAATTCTTTTTGATAATAGATGACGGAGTGACTCGAACACAGTTTTATCTTCTGTGTATAACCCTTACAACAAGAAGCTTTAACTGTTATAAAAAACACATTTTTATTAGCCTAATCATCTCTTCCCCACTTAACTGTATACATAAAAGCATCTCACAGTAACAAAAGCAACATAGGGGTAAGAAAAAAGATTATAAAATATAGATACCCTTTTAGCAGTACTTATCAAACAGCATAAAAAAGTAGTTCACAACTATTTAAAAAATCAAGAATAAACAACCCAAGAAACCCTAACAACCTACCCCCTCAAAAATAACTATACTAGTATATCCTTTTCATGTTATATCATGGCTCATCACACGAAAAGATGTTTTTATCTTTCTCTGTATGAAACCATAACATCAAGAAGCTTCAACTGTTACAAAGAACACAAAAATCTTTTTATTTGCTTAATCATCTCTTCCCCAGTATACATCAAAGTATCTCAGATTAACAAAAGCAATAGAGGGGGAAGACAAAGATAATAAAATATAGATACCCTTTTACCAGTACTTATCAAACAACATAAAAAAGAAGATCACAGCCTACAAAAAGCCAAAGAATAAACAACCAAAGTATCCTTTCCATGTAATCATGGCTCATCACAAAAAGAAGTTTTATCTTTTGTATGTATAACCATTTCATCTAGAAGCTGCATAAGCTATAAAGAACACATTTTTTTATTTTCTTATAATCATCTCTTCCTTAGTATACATAAAAGTATCTCACATTAACAAAAGAACCAGAGGGGTAAGCAAAAGATTACAAAATACAGGTACCCTTTAACCAGAACTTATCAAACAAAATAAAGTAAAAAAGATCACAACCTACTAAAAGCCAAGAATAAACATCTCAAGGAACCCTACCTACCTATCACCTCAAAAATAACTACACTAGCATATCCTTTTCTTGATCATAGCTCATCATAGAAATAAGTAATATCTTCTCACAGTACAACCATTTCATCAAGAAGCTTCAACTGTTATAAAGAACACAAACATATATAGATACCCTTTTAGCAGTAGTTATCAAACAACATAAAAAAAAAAAAAAAAGGATCAATCAAAACCTACTAAAAGCCAAGAATACACAACCAAACTAAAGAAGTTTTATCTTCTGTTTGTGCAAACCACTTCATCTAGAAGCTGTAAAAGTCATAAAGATCACACTTTTATTTGATTACTCATCTCTGCACAACAGTCTACTGTACACACAAGAAAAGCATCAACAGGGTAAATAGCAGAATTTCAAGAATTGAAAAAAAAAAAAAAAAAAAAAAACATGTTGATATACTCAGTGTTATCAAAGGTGCACTTTAAGCATGCTTAAGCCCTGAAGCGAGGCTCAAAACGTGTTGAGTGCTACGCCTCGCTTTATGTGCGCTTTAGTGTCATCATCAAGGTTCTAAGGCAAACATTTCCTTGCCAATGAGCCTCTCATGAAGAATGAAGCTAAATAATTGGTATTTCACTTTATCATAACTTTTTTCAATTTCTTAGGTCATATATTTGTCATTCATGTTTATAATTATTAGTCTTGGACTAAACATATATATTTTATTCTTTTCTCCCTTTGCGCCTTTTTTTTGTTAAAGCCCACGCTTTATTTGCGCTTAAAGCCCCCAAAGATCTAAGAGCTTTTTTGCGCTTTTTGCCTTTGACTGGATATACTGCCTTAATAATTTTAAAAAAAAAAAAAAAAAAAAAAAAAAAAAAGACCTGTTGA
Source organism: Solanum tuberosum (assembly GCF_000226075.1). Taxonomy (NCBI): domain Eukaryota; kingdom Viridiplantae; phylum Streptophyta; class Magnoliopsida; order Solanales; family Solanaceae; genus Solanum; species Solanum tuberosum. Next base: position 80,486 of record NW_006239628.1, on the reverse strand, counting down.
ATATGGTCAGTAGTGACGTTCGTTGGATAGTAAGCTGCCATCATGGGCTGCATCTGCATCAGGTGCTGCTGCATATTTTTTGCTCCTCTTTTTATACCCACCAAACAAAAAACACACACTAAAACACACACACTAGGGGGGTTTTAAATGCAAAGTTTCAATCTTTATCTGTTTTTCTGTGACGAGTGCAGAGATATCAAGGCAAAGTGCAAAAAGGAAATGGACCCTCTTTTTTATTTATTTTCTTCTTCTGTTCACAACTTCACTTGACTTGTATAGTGACACTCAAATACACAGCAATGGCAATTAATGGGATATTGACAGTACGTAGGAAGAAGAAAAAAAAAACAGAGCTATGGGGTACATCAGTTTTGTACTCACTGTGTGGGGGTGTGGAGTGAGGGAAAAGAGAATCTCAATTCTTGTGGGTAAGAAGCCATTATAAGGCTTGTAAGTAAGTAAAATGTTTTGCCTACACCAACCGGAGTCGGTGGTGGAGTAATAAATACTCATTTATTTTTAATTAAAAGTTTCGATCACTTTCGAGAATGTTTTGCCTACACCAATCAGAGTTATGGTCGAGTAATAAATACTCATTCATTCTTAATCAGAGATTTCGACCTCGAATCTTTTTTAATACACGGTCAATTTTACTAGAGAATGTTTTGCCTCCAATGTAAATTTTTCCGCATGAATCTGAATTTAATCTGACTCTAATGTAAATCAAAGATTGTGGTGTAGTGATAAATATTTTTTCATCATTAATTAAAAGTCTCGAGTTTGTATATTCTTGGATATTGAGTCGAGTTGATTTTAATAAGGAGTATTTTATCTTTGATGTGAACTTTTTCATGTAAGTCTATATTTAATCGAGCTTTAATATAAATAATCGGATACGAGTGAAAAAACTAAAAAAAAATATAGGTAAATGTTTTACCTGCATTGGGGTTTGGATCAATTTTATTGTTTTTAAACTTTTATCAGCAGTCACTACCATTAATTTAATGTGGGCAAAACCAAGTACTACTTTCTTGATTTTATGTGATTTGTGTGTCACCTTGCAAATCTCATATTATTTGTCATATAAAATGCGTATCTACTTATTTAATTTTATAATAATTTAAATATATTTTTATGTATATTTAAAATTGAAGGATATAAATGTCAAGTTAAAAGACATATTTATATATTATTCCTAAGCAATTCAATGTAAGCTTTTGTATTTACCAAAAATTTGATTTTTTTTTATAGATTTAAAAAAATATATTTATGTTTAAGCATATGTTTTAATAAGAATAAATTGTGAGTAAAGGTCCCCAAAATCTTTTTTAAAAAAAATAGAATTGTTTGAGTCAATTAATGAGAATTTGAAAATCTAATCAAATATCACGATCAAATATTTAAAAATAATTTCTTTTAATTTTACTTACAAAATCATTATTCAAATGCTAACTAAATTTAAAATTTTGATATAATAAACATTATTTTAAATATTTTTGTTAGTTTGATAGCTAAGTTACTTTTACTTAATCACAGAGTGAATTATTCAGATGATAAATATAATTCAAGTTAACTCATACTAAAGTTACTAGTCGATGGAGTTGTTCTTTCTTTTATTAGGGATATCGAACTCGAATCATATTAAGAAGCTTTCCTATTCGAATGGAATCTTACCTAATGAAAGTTAATTTCAATATAACTATCGAACACGAGAGATGAAAAATTCTTCGAAAAAATAAATAAATTACCCCACCCCCCTTGTCACCACCCCCTAGGTTGAAAAAGGTATGTCACGTGACAGATGATGATAAATAAAAGGTTATACACGATTATCTATGAAGAGGGACAGAGAGACAATTCCTCCTTTCTACATTGGGCTTTGGGCCCATCTACCGCTCCGCTCCAAACTCTCTGCCCTATTGGCCCACAGCCCACTTATTTTATTACACAACTCACGTCATCACGTCATCCCTTCCTATATTCGAGAAATTCCCTTCTCGCTGCATCGTTTGACTTGGCACGATATTTATATAAAAAAAAAAACGGATTTTTATATTGATATACTGTACTATTTTAATAAATATAATGTTTAGATAGATTGTATCATTTTTCATCATTATATAATATTAAACCAACAATTTAAATTACAAATCTACGAAAAAATAAAGTTTAAGATAGAATTACTATTAAAAGGTAAGATAAAAAAAAATAAAAAATATATATTAAAATAATAGAATAAAAGATAAAATATGATCAAAATATATATAGCATATATATTACAATGCAACTAATAACAACTGTCCAAACAAGGTATGAGGGGAAAATACTATTCTATATTTACTCCTCAATGGCTCTTACCCTATCTATCATTTGAAAAAAATATATAAATATTCCCCCTTCTAGCATTCCATACCAATATTTCTTAATTTAAATGAACTTGAAATTAAAAATATTTATTTATTTTTAAAAATTATTTTAGAAATATCTTTTTGAAAAAACTATAGTAATATTTTCTCTTATAGTATAAGAGGGAGTTTTGGAAACTAAAGTAGGTGTTTCAGTAAGGACATTTTTTTAAAAAAAGAAGAAAAAAATGATTTTATTTTAATTTAGTTAGTATACTATTTTTTTTTAATTATGGGATCCATTTAAGCTTTGACTTTTTTCTTTAAATTCACATAATTTAGATGTAATTTTATTATTTTGATTGTTGCTAATACTTATGTAAAATTTATAACTACTTGAATAAAAAATCAACAATTGATTAGAAAATATATTTTAATTATGAACATCCCACTAAAATATAATAAAGAAAAATTAATTTATTTTAGAGAATTTTTTTTAAATGATTTAATCAGTATCACTTAAAATTTATCAATAATAATAGTACTTATCATATATTTATTTTACACTTGATAAAATTATTTAATTAATATCACTAAAATATAATTTTATGAATAAATATTAAGTTCGTGCATCACACAATCTTTTTATAACTAGTATAACATAAGGTCGGACAAGATAAAAGAAAACGTTTAAAATTATGACTTTCCTTCTTCTTCTTCTTTTCCTCGCTCTAGCTTATAAATAGATCATAATATTTTATTTTATTTTAAAGTTGGGGGTAGTGGAAAGGAAATGGAGAGGGGATTACAATGTGGAGAATCGAACATTCACCAGATGAGAATTCAGATAGCTAATCAACTGAGCTACTAAAATTTTCCTGTGAATAAGAGAAATCAAAATTGGGAGTGGGGGAGGCCGGGAGGAGATTATATTATTAAGGATCGAATCCTCAATAATAAAATAAGAATTCAGATAGTCAATTAACTAAGTTACTAAGATTTTTCGAAAAAAGAGAAAATGAGGAGGGGCATAGGATTTAAACCAATGTACCACTTAATTTTTATATAAGAAATTGTCACAGAGAGTAAAATAAAAGTACTTATCAAATGTAGAAAGGTAACATGTGCCATGTGGTTAGATAAACTACAAATGGTAATAATAGGTTGGACCAATTATAAGGCCACTAAAACAATAATTTAGAGGCAAATTATGTAACATCAAAATTTGAAAAAATGAATAAATAAGAAATGTAATATTTTTCTTACTTTTTAATGCAGGATAGTAGTTACAATAATTGAGAAGTAACATACCTTTTAGGTGATTGTAGTATCCTTACAATATTTTTTTTTATATGACTACTTATTTTGTTGTTTTGTTATATCCTAGCAATTAACATAAACCATATTACTATTTTTATATTTACTCTTTCACTATGCTTATTCTACTACTCTATTATTCGATTTTGAAGTCTTTCAACAATCAAATATTTTGCGTTCTGTAGAATCTATGGTTGTTTAATTATAAAAAATTAAAATCTCTTTGGTGTCTTCTATTATAACATCATACATGATATATTTAATATCACAAAATTAAAAAAAAAATTAATATATTAAATATATTTTGAATTTAAGAGATTCAAAAAAAATTGTTCTTTTTTAAATGCATGGAGTCAAGGACGGAGCCAACTTATGTCAGGAGGTTCATCTGAATCCTTCTTCGTTGGAAAATTATACTATTTATATATAGTAAAATTATTTTTTATATATATATAGACGTTGAACCACCTTCGACTAGTTCATGTGTTTACTTCTTTAAATTTTGAATTTCTAGGTGAAAATTTTGATCGTCTCTATTTGAAGTATTTGAGGTCATTTTTATGTTTGTTTTGAGGTTGATGTTAAGACGTGTTCCAAGTTTTGCTCTGTGAGTATTTTGCATGATGTTAAGACATGTGTTCCAAGTTATGCACTGTAGGGTTATTTTGAGTCGGAAAAAGGCTCAAAAACATCCTTAACATATTAGAAATGGTTCAAAAATGTCCTCTTTCACTCCGTTTATTGGTTGATAGGATATGGACCAATGTGAAATGACCACTTAGTCAATTTCCAAGTCATATTTCTGTTAACTAATGGACAATTTTAAATCAAAAAAAACGTTAAGGATATTTTTAAGTTAATAGGTGGAAGAAGGATATTTTTAAATTATTTCTAATACGCTAACAACATGTTTTAACCTTTTTTCCTTTTAAGTCACAGGGAAAATGCATAAGTATATATCCTCCTAAATTTATGATCATATTTTTAGGAATTAATGATTGAAAACACATTTAAATTACTCATGTTGTTATAAGTTTTATGTTTTAACTATTGACTATTTCATATATTTATTTAAATTATCGCTTTCTTTATATTAAAATATACCTCAATGATGAGTTGACCTTCATGCAATGATTTTAAATATTTGGTCAAAAATTATATATTTTTTAATACTTCTCCAAAAATTGATTAGAAGAGCATATGGCTTCTTCTTTTTATAACTCAATAATTTCAAATAATTAAAATTCCACTTGTAAATATTAATTATACCTTGGGGAAAAAAAAGTCCATTCTACCCTTCTTATTAACCTTTTGATCATTTGGTCTAGTGAATGGTGACAATCCAACACTTGGTCAAAAAATTGATAGTACATGTCAAACTTATGATGAATAATACATTAGCTTGTTGGGTGTTAGGTGGTAGTATTTGGTCTTGCCTTGATGAGAGGATCTTTGTTTGGATTTTACCAACATATCATGTCTCTCACTTTGTTTTCAAATATGCCAATGGATGGTGGGGGATATATATGTGTAGGGTCTATATTCTTATCAATTATGAAAGAATGTAAAAGGGGGTTAATCTTTAAGTTCTCTCATGTTATCGGTTTCAAGCTTAAATAAATATAAAGATCGCATGCATTAGTTTGATAACCAGTATCGCGAATCACGTCTCTCTTATAACATCAAGATAATTAGATTAATAGTGGTTGGGGTGTCTTAATCACTCTTTATATCTCTCTTTTATCTTAATCATTCAATGATATTCAAAATTGGTTTTACTTATATGAACTTATTCAAATCACCGTACATTAGTTTTGAGTTTCAATAAAGGGGAAGGTTGGAGTACAATGACAATCAACATAAGACTTGTAAATTTTGGAATTCAGTAATCTGATTAATTAAAAATTTGTACGATGAAAAATTTACTTTCGTATTTTATTTTGGTTGACATTATTTTCTTATTAGTTTGTTAAAAAAAATGACAATTTTTTTTCTCATTTTTACAACCACACAAATGTGTGTAATTTTTGGTAGAAAACTTACTTTATTTGTTAAATTTTAGGCCAAACCCATCGGTAGCCCCTTAAAGTTGGCACAAAATTTCAATTAGACACCTCAACTAGCTAATGTTCATTTTAGACAAATTAGGTAGGATCCCATTGTGTCATTTTGATACTTTTCACTGACATGACATGGTAAGTGTAATGCACCCAAAATCAACACGTGAAGGGGCTCTTTTTCAGACCAAAAAAATCTATCTATATATAAAAGAAGAGGAAAAAATGACACGTGTCAGCATCACAATTATTCTTGAATTTTATTATTTTTAGTTATTTTAAATAATAAATTAAAATTCAATAACTTAATTGTCTTTAGTTAATTTAAATAATTTAAATAATAAATTCCATTTTAAAACAAAATAACAATTTAAAACAGCTTTTTAAAAATCAGATTTTTTTTTAAAGAACTTATTATCATATTTTTTTATTGTATTGCCGATGGAAAAGTGGGTAATAATTCACTAAATTTTAAAATCCTTTTCATCAGACATTATTATTACTAATAATAATAATAATTATTAAATTTCAAAAATATGTGTGAGAAACCACCAAAAAAATTTGATTTTTTTAATTACAATAATAATAATAATAATAATTGAATTTCAAAAATATGTGTAAAATATTTAAATAACAAAATTTTAGGAAAAAAAAAATAATAATAAAATAAAAAACGTCTGTGAATCAACCATTTTCAAAAAATAAAAATTAAAGTTTTTAACTCT
>NW_006239628.1:67031-72480 GCF_000226075.1 Solanum tuberosum | reverse complement strand
AATTTAATAACTCAAATTTATTATTTATTATAAATTATAATAATAAATTGAATTTAAAAAAATAATAATTCCTCTATAGACAAAATAATAAATTAAATAATTTTATAATAATAATTTATTTTAATATATAGGCTAACTTAGAATAAGAAGTATTCCCTATTATATCTTTTAATAATCGTGTAAACTAAATTGTCATAATGTAAAATTATTATAGTATAAATAAAATATAATATTAAAGCTAACGTTGAATTGTACATACAAAATAAAAGACATATGGACAATTTTATAAATATATGGCTTATCTTACTATACTAGAAATTACATTTGAAAATGGAATAAAATGGATGAGATTCACGTTGATAAAAGTTAGGATTTAGATTAGTGAGAATTTATATAGTCAAGCTTAATTTGTGTTGTAATTCTTATTTCTTTAGCAATTTAACAAGCTCAGAAGATTTCAATATAATGAATGATAACTTGCAAAGTGTTATTTTTAGATTTTCATCTTGATCAACTTTATTTTATCATTTCAAAATTTTCATTCTATCATATAAAATCTCTCCACATGTATTTTTGATATCATTGCTTTCAAATTTTGAATTAAAATTGATTTGAAATGAATTACCATGTATGTTTTCATGTTATATTCATAATATCATGTTCGTGGTGTTTATAATGTCTAAACTTTTTTTAATTAATATTATAAAAAAATATATTAATTATTTATATAAAATTAATTTAAAATTTTTAAAACTAGATCCTACTATTATATACATGCACTTTTGTTACTCAATAATAATAATTCATATTAATTATTTTTAAGTTTAAAATTAATTATATTTTAAATTATCCGCGCAACGCGCGGGTATGTATACTAGTCATAATTAAAAGGTCAAAACTATTCTTCTTCCTCATTCTCTCCTCCACCACACACCATCCATTCACCACCGCTATTAATACAATCAAAATAATTTTTTAATTTTTCAGTTCCGAAAATCACCACAACCATCGTCATCTTCTCATTCTTATTCTTTAGATCCATCAATTACAACTTTTATTGCAATCTTTCAAGTTCAGTGCTACACACCATTGTACAATTAAAAAGCATGAAATTGATAACATACAAATTAAATCTACAAAAAAAAAATGGAAATCTGAATTTAATAAAAACCCCAAAAGGACAAAAAAGCAAAACAAGAAATTAGGGGTAAAGAGGAGGCGCCGGAAAAGTTTGGAAGAATGAGGAAGAAGGGGTGGGATAGTTTGGTGGGGTTTTAGAAACTAAATGCTTTTATTTATTATTTTTGGCTGAAAATTAATTTTTCCTTATAATGTATTTTTAAAGTATTATTTTGTACTTAAATATAACGTGTCTTTTCTTAATTAGCCATTATATTACATTATTCGCGAGTGTGTTACACGCACAGTGTAATTTTAGTGGATTGTCAAAAATGTGTCAACTGATACAATGGGATCCTACATGAGGTGCCTAAAATGAATATCGTCTAGTTGAGTACAAAGTATGTGATTTTAACACTCTCAATATCAAAACTCGAACTCAAGACTTTAATTGAGATTTTTTTTACTAATCCACACCTTTTGATAGTCATTTGATATGTGAGAATAAGTGAGATAAAGATAATTTTGAAATAAAATTTGAGATTAACTTAATCCCATTTTTGGTGTAAGATATTAGCTAATCGATTAGGATTATTTTATCCCATCATTTATACTAAAATAACATAATTACTATCTCATATAAAAAGTGAAAAAAAATAAACTCTAAAAAAATCCTTATTTATCTCATCTCGCGTATTAAACGACCCCAATAATTTTTCCATTAACAATGTTTGGAATATTTTAGGATTTTATACTTTTGATCTATTATTTCGACTTTCATTTGAATTTTGAAAACTTTGTTAGAAAAATAGTTCAAGTGAAATGGAATTATTTCCTTTATGTCTTTTTCTCCCTTCATTTATTTCTTCATGATTACTCTTTCAGTATGAATAATGTAACTCACTGTTTGTTTGTTTTTTTTATTTAAAGAATATTGCCAGTTTCCCACTTGGCCAATTTTTTTAATGTTCAGAAAAGTACCCCATTAATTAGTTAGAGTGTGACAACAACTGGTCGAAAATAAAAAAGTTGTTTGACCAAGGGAAAGATATGTCACTGTCTTTAAAAATAAAATGTGATTTAAAAAAAAAAATTGAAAAAAAATATTATAAAATTCAATTGTGTTTGAATATATAATTTGAATAAGATAAAATATTATAAGGGTAAAATATGTCATTTGAAAATCAGATCAAAATCACTTTTTGGAAACTTAAAACCCATCTTTATTAAAAAAATCAAAAAGTTTAATCCATGTATAATTAAATAGTTTTTTTATTGGAGCGTAGCACTTAGAATTAGAGGTGAATTTAGAATTTATAATAATAAATTATCAATATAATTTATAGGTAGAGTATGGAAAAGATATGATATAGGTAGATTTTATTTGTATCTTTGCGGGTACAAATAATGTTTTGACGACCAGCTCTACAACTTTTAGTGTCATATCTTTCAAAATCAAGTTGTGTACCGTCCGGTTTGCAAACCCTACTACATCTGCCTTTACGATATTTACTATATTTCGTACATTTCGAGTATAGCACGTCCCCCTTTTTTTTTACTATATGAAATCCACACTTTGACACCTAAGAATCCGTAACGAGTAGATATAAACACTCTATTAAAACAAGTATTTTTGAAGCTAAGTAGAATTACTAGAAAAATATGATAACAAAATATAATAAATACAAAGCAAATGAAGCAAACAAATAATAATACACACTGAAGAATAAGAGATTACGTTATTACGAAGCAATACAACAGGAGGAGACTAGCACCTTACCTCCTCCATACAAAATGTGTCAACACTTGCCTATCTATTAATCTTCTACCGCCTTTAAATCATTCTATTTAGGGTCATATCCCTAATAAGTTATATTTGTGTGTACGTCTTGTCTAATAATCTCTCAAGTTTTTTTTTTGACTTACCTGTGCGGCTGTGCCTTATCTAACTCTTGCTACAACCAATCTCTCACACCTTCTTATTGACGCATACATATTCTTTTTACATGTTGAGATAATACATAAGCACATCATTTTACTTGGCTTGGACGACATTTATACCTTCCAACTTTGAGTGTGTATAATTATGCACTTAAATTTGTATAGAGTTAAACAAGTAGACATAAGCGTCCTATATGATAATTCGTGTGAGATACATTCGAGTGGATTTGTATTATGTCATGTTGGACGCATATTATGGTATATATGACGTATATGTTAATTTGTTCAATTTTATATAAATTTACATGTATACTTGTATACACCTAAATTTTATTTATTAAGGATATAAATGTTAGTTAATATCAAATTAAATAATACATTTATATATTACAACCTCACATGTCCGAACCATTTTAATTTTGTTTTTTCATCATATCCCACCAGGGGTGGAAGCAGCATATAATGAGGGGGTTCATCCGAAGCCCATCGGCGAAAAATATTACTATTTATATATGGTTAAAATTATTTTTTAGGTATGTATAATAGATGTCGAACCCTTTTCCATTAGTTTGTGTGTTTACTTCTCAAATTTTGAACCCCTTATTAAAATTTCTGACTCCGTCATTATATTCCACCACGTAGATTATCTCTCCTGATTAATATTTTCTTATAAACATATAATAAAAAATACGATAAATATTTTAAGACAGAGAAAATATGTGTGTGGGTCCAAACACTGGGGTCGTACCTCATTGAAGTGGGTGCCAATTAAATGTGGCAAAAATTGAAAGAAAAGAGGAGTTAGAGGTTCTGAATTTGCAAAGCTCAAAAATTTGAGTTGACACTTGTGACAGCTAAGAGAAAAATTGATGAATTTTGGAAAGAAAATTGTATTCTTCCTCCCTCTCAATATGATATAGACGATCTATCATAATGCTAGCATTAGTGTTCACTTATACGACTTGAATCAATGAGCTATATGATAAAATGAGAAAATAATACTCCTTTCATGGGCGAAGTAACTTGACACACCAAGTATCGCACATTAGTAGAATTTTGAGAAGGGTCACACCCAAAAGAATATGATAGATATTCTATCATAATACAAACATTAATCTGAAACGGAACCAGGATTAGGAGTTTGCAGGTTCTAAAATTTAAGAATAGAAAGAGAAAAATATTGCAAAGAGAAAAGAGAAACTTTTGTTGATAGTAGGGTTCAAACCCACAACTCTAATGTGGAAAACATTTTCACGACCCTTCCTTACCATTGAGTCGTCAATCAGTTTTGTTAGAGATTCACAAGTTAATATACATATATATTTATTTAATTTTCTAATACAAGTATAAAGTCTACATAAAAGCTATTGGATTCATCCGACCCCCAACCTAGCTTTGCCCCTTTCTATTTTCATGATTCAAAACGGTGTATATATGGTAAAATGATATATATATAACGTATCAAAATATTTTTTAATCTTATGCTATTGAACGAGATATGTGAAAAGTTGAAATTAAATAAATAATTAATGCTATCAAAATAATTTAAAACGTACGACTAAAATTTACGATAGATAATTTGAGTCGAAGAGAGTAGGTTTTGGAGGGGAGGAACATGACAAACTTCACATGTTCCTTTTATTCAAGTCTGATTGAGTAGTAATGTGTCAAATGGACTTTCTATTTTCATGTATGACTCATATGGCATTTTGCCCTTTCAGCCTGCCTTGTTATTGGCAAAATGTGTTTTGTGTACTTCTCTTGGTTCTTAGAGCTCCCTCTGCATTTACCATGTGACTTGGTTTAAAACTTTTAAAAAAGAAGTGTCATTTCAATGTAGTACACTTCTTGTAGAATGGACATTCAAAGTTGTAGTACAAAGATCATACACATTTTTTCGTCCGGTATCTGATATTTACTTTAGAATTCAACTAATTAAGATTCACGTTTCATTTCAAAAGCGATCGACGACAAATTACTTCAAACCCTTTGAGTTGACTACGGATTAACACCCTACGACATCCCCACACTATTGTGATAGGAGCATGACGACTTCATATTTGATATTTATAGCTAATATTAATAAATTGAGGAGTATTTCCAACCACATTTATTGTCTCCATAAATACCTTTTTTTTATATCTCATTCAATATTTATTTTGAGATTTGACTAATAAGAATTCACACAAAAAAATCCAACTATAAAGAATAAAAAGCTCTCTATGAAAGATCGCTTCCTCATTTTATAGTAAGTAATTCAATAAAGGAGGGGAAATTTGCGTACTGATTGTGTGTATATATGTGAGTAGAGAGTCGTAACAAAAGTTATGGATTCGACAAAACTTTAATAAGTTTAGTAGGGACGTATATGGGAGAGGTGGAGGAGGGG